>NW_017731411.1:3160252-3177491 GCF_001890085.2 Hipposideros armiger | reverse complement strand
TTTGTAGGCACAGAGGAAAGGCCATGTGAGGACACCGAAAGAAGGTGGCTGTCTGCAAGCCAGGAAAAGAGGCCTCTCTGTTGGGTGCTGATATCAACCAGATATCAACCCTGCTGATACCTTGATCTAAAAGCCTTGGCTACTATTAAAGACCATGATCTAGTCACTAGGTGTGTCTTTGCCTGTCTTCCTTACAGATGACAGAGCTAGGAAATACATACACATATATGCACACACATATGTACAAATATTCATGCATATAAGCATACATGTTATTTGTGTAGATAGTCTGTATAGGTGTAAACATGTACATGCAGACTATACATTTGTTTAGATTTATATAGATATTCACATGTACATGCATACACACACACATATACTTCTTTAAGCTATCATGAGTTCAAACAAATACTTCCAGTAGTTTTGCACCCTTTCTTGTTTTCATTTGTTTCATATTTGGATGTCCCCTTTTCCCAATGAGACCCCTGGCTCCCAACAACATCACATTACCCATTTGCTCTAACCTTCAATGCATTTGAAAGGTTTTCAGGCTTTCTTTGCCTGTAACATTGCTCAAAGCAAACCTACTAAAATGTGTTGAAATTTGTTACATCACAAACTTTAAATCAGCACCCAGCATTGCAGTCTGCCAAGCCATTTATGTCTACAGGCACCAAGAATGCATGTGAGGGCCCTGGCTCCAACCTCTTAGCCAGGTCTGCACATGCAATACACTTGTTGGCCTGTTGTTTCTGATCTATAGCACCAGACACTGGCAAGTGTCAAGGTTGGTAGTTACCATACGAGGATCTGGAAACATCAAGACCACAGTGAAATTGCTGCATGCAAGGAACACTCTCAGAATTACACAAGACTACCCATACTAGGTGCCCATCTATCCCTAAAGGAAAGTGCCTCCAGATATCTCAAGATAACTTTTCGGTGCCAAGGAGATGATTATACCAGGCAAAGCCAAATTGAAAGAAATAGAGATAATTAGGTTATAATTCTTTATAAATAAGCTAACTCTTAGTGTTTAATAAAGTGTTTATTTATTTAATGCCATTTAAGACTCTTGTAAACCAAACTTTAAGATTCTTGTGAACCAAGGAAAATGAAACAAGAGTGGTGAAAATACCCCTATATGTTAATTTTATTTCAATGTTATAATTATTCACAGCTATGAAATCGCTGAACAACATTGGTCAAGCATTCAAAACTAAAATTGCAGTTAAAAACTTTGCTAAGTGATTTTTCGATTGTACCACAAATAAGCTGGGGGGTGGGCAACAAATAAAAATAAAAATAAATTAAACTATTTGCTAAATGTATCATTAATGTGGTCTATGTTAAGATGTAACAAAATCAGGCCGGCCGAGTGGCGCGTTGGTTAAGAGCAGGCTTGGGACGCCAGCTCTGAGCAGCAGGTCCCCGGTTCGGATCCCACATGAGGGCCAGTGACACTGCCCTCTACAGCTAAGATGGTAAGCAGCAGCTCAACCTGGAGCCGGGCTGCCATGAGTTGCCGGCGACGGCATAGGCTGCAGCCCCTGCTGCAGTGGGCTGCCATAAGCTACTGTGTGTGACTGGCAGCCAGCATGGGCGGCCGGCAGCCGGTGTGAGCTGCTAAGAGCCACTGTGAGCGGCTGTCCAGAGGCCAGTGACCGATCTGCCTCATCCGGGAAGAGTGCAATGATAATATCAACATGGGCCAGTGAAGCGATGTCCTCCACAACTAGACTGAAGAACAAAAGGACAGCAACTTGTCTGTTCCCCTCCCCCAATTCCCCAATAAAATCTTTAAAAAAAAAAAGATGTAACAAAATCATACGTTTAAAATAACCATCTTTCAATGGATGAATGCATAGCAAGGTGTTTTTCCACAGGAACTTACCTTCTTGGGTACCCCATGTGTCTTGAACATGATCTGCATAGATGAAGGTGAAGACTTGAATTACCTCTTAGCCTGTATATGACTGGTATCAGTGGCTCTTGCTTAGGACTCCTGAAGTGCCTCTTCCCATACTAGCTGGTCTTCTGGACAAGGAAGTGTGCAAGCTCTAAGGGTCCAGCAACATGCTTCAGCAGGCAGTACAATACTCCATCCTATGAACCATCCTGGGATGGTTCAACCATCCTTTGGCCTGCAGAGCACTATTGTCTACACCAGGCAGAGTCTCCAACTGAAGCACCACCTGGCAGTAGCTGGAGCTGGAGCTAAGTGCCCAGGGAAACTACCAGAGCTGCTAAGTCAGGACCTTTCAAGTCAGCCACTTAAGGGCCAGTTCCAGGATCTTTTGGGATGTCCTCTCAAAACCTGTTTTTCTGGACCACAACCTCATCTCTCTTCTGGTCCCACATTGATCCCTTAAGAGGAGTGAGGTCCCAGGGCTGCTGCAATTGCAGGTCCAGGGGTAGCCCAGGGGAGGGGAGCTGGTGAGTTCAGTGGAGGCTCAGTTGTGGCCACCAGTGCCTATCCAACTGCTCATTCGGGCTTCCTACTGGCCCATCTTTTCTGAACTGGTCACTGCTCCTGTGAGCTGTACCCAGCTTCTTTGTGCTCCCCAGCATAACTGCCATCCAGATTCTGCAAAACTTCCAGGACAAGTTTACCATCTCCACCCTCAAGTCCTGATCCAAAGTTGTTCTGTCCTTCAGTAGGGATGCCTGGATGCATCTCTTTCAGTGGTCTTAGGTGCAAGAGATGAAACGTCCATGCAGCTGGGATTTGCTCAGACTAGAGGAGGAGGTATCTTTACTGCATGAGATGTGCATGCAAGGAATTTAGGGATTATCTTGAAGCCTTTGGGAAAGTTTGAGTCCCTAGAAAATGGGAGGAGCTCCTTCGGGCCCAGCCCCACCTCACAACTCATAGGACAGGTCTGAGCCAGCAGTGAAGTGTCTGTAGTATGTGAATTCCTGCCTGTTCCAAAGGAAGTGGACAGGGGATTTCCTCCCTTTCTCATCCTGTGAGTCTCTGGTCAAGGCATTGGCCCTCTTTGGGCCTCCTTAGAAAAAGGTCAGGCCTCCTGAGGACGTTCTGGTTCAAAGGTCCAGTGGTCGTAAGGGATGAGGAAGCCTGCCAAGGATCACTGCAGATTATTGGGCCTGTGTGGCCCGGGTCTGGAGGTTGGGCCACATGGACATGGAGGCTGCTGCATGCAGAGGCTATACTTCCTTCAAAGGCGGAGAGAATAGAGATGTTCAGCACCGAGACCTGGACAGCACCCTCCATGTTGTGGGGAGGTGCTCTAAAAGGAAGTGTCCTCCCTTCGACCAGAGCTTAGGTCAGTCTGGGAGGCAAAGTGTAGGGAAGGGTCATTGGGACCTTCTAGTCCATCTGAGAATGACCCTGGTATGCTGACCAGACAGAGACAGAGGGGGAGACAATGGAAGACGGTGGACAAGTTATGACTGTGGCAGAACCATCCTAGAATAGCATGCCAGGTCTGGACCCTTGGGTGAACCCACTTCTATGCAAAGAAGACAGCTGCCCCCACCCTCACACCAATCCATTCTTTCCATTGCTTAAGTGCAACATGGTGTTAAAATGGAAGTTTCTGCTAAGAATCTAAGACAATAGATACCAGATACCTAAAGTGAATTGTGAGGCACACCACCATACAGAACTGGCAAAAAAAAATTGGAGTGGCTGAGAAACTGTTAGGTGATTGTTAAGCCTTTCACCCATACTGAGAGTATCAAAGAGATTGAAGAGGATTTCTAAACTTTGGAAAGAGATCCACAGAGGAAAGGGGGTGATGAGGAGGTTGCTTGCCCCATAGTTCAAACTTAGTGAGAGAGTTTTCAACAGGCAGTGGGAGAGCTTAATGTGTGTCCCCTGGAGTTTGGGGACTTAGTAGCCTGATGTATATCTTTGCTGGAAAAACCTAAGGGGCAAGAGATAGGCTGACCAGCTAGCTGTTCACGGTCAAGTTGAAAGAAGCTGTCCGCAGAGCTTTGGAGTGTAAATTTGGAAGCAAAGGTGCATGAATTCTTCCCATGGTCTAGACGTGATCTGTGTGCTCGGGGGGAAAGTCCTCCTAGGTGCTATCCACAGGGTTGCCTAAAGAGTTAATCGGGTCTTCTAGAAGAGAATCCTAGATGTTGATTAAATAAAAAGCAATCAGCTGAAATAAAAATATACTCACCAAAGCTAAGTAAAATTCAGGAGAGGGATCCTCAGCACTGAGGGAATCTTTCAAAATTCCATCAAAGGGATTCTTGTCAAGCTGGTGGAGTAGGTAAATGCTATGCTTTCCTCCTCTCATTACCATATCAAAATTACAACTAAACTATAGAACAACCTCAATGAGAATTGCCTGAAGTCTAGAAGAACCAAAGTCCTACAACTAATGACATACAGAAGAAGCCACCTTGAGACTGGTAGGAGGGGCAGAGATGGGGAATGGGCTGGCCCTACACCTGTGTGTGACCATTAAAAATTGGGAGGACTATCACGGCTGCTGAGGTCCCCCACCCAGAAAAGTGAAGGATCCCAGCACCACACCAGGCTCCCCAGCCCAGGGTTCCAGTGCTGGGGAGAGAAGTCTCTATAATTTCTGGCTGTGAAAAACAGTGGGGATTGTGGCTTAGTGAGACAGAGGGCTGCTGGAGTGCCAGGTGTTCCTCTTAAAGGTCTCATGCACTGGCTTACTTGCTGATGAAAACTCACTTGCTCTGAGCTCCACTGCTGGGGCAGCAGTTCAAAAGGTGCCAGGGACATATGGGGAGGAACTGAGTTGCCTAGCTTCAGGGCAAAGGCTGGAGGGGCAGCTTTCTTCCAGACAGAAGTGCTGGCAGAATCCATTGTTTCTTTGTTCAGCCCTCCCTCTTCCTGGTATGCAGATGCATTTGTTTTCCATATCTGAGTCTCCATCAACTTAGCTAACACCATTTGTTTGCCCTGCCCTGGTGATTCTGTGAGACATCCACCCCACCCAACATTCAAGGACACCCAAGCTGTTTGCAGTGGCTTTTCCATACAAATGGCCTGTCTCTGCTCCTGCTACAGACTTTACTAAAATTTCTCAAAGGTTCACAAAATCCAAACAAGCAGCATCTGGCTTCAGCATGTCCCATACCTCTTGATGAGCAGCCCTAAGGCCAGCACTAGTGACAGCTTACCTTGGTTCACATCTTGGCCTCTTGAGGCATCTCCAAGCCCAGTGCAGGTGGCAGCCACCTGCAGATTGCTTTGTGGCTCATGCCATGTGGATCCAGGCAGGGACAGGCTGTGGCTGAACTTGGCCTGTGGTGGGGCCTCTCCCAGTAGGCACTGGGGTTGGCATGTCTGCTGGCCAGCTTCAGACCAAGCCAGAACATCACCAGGCCACCTCTGAGAATGACACACCCAAAGGGCAGATTGGACAGGCACTAGAGTCCTGCTAAAGTGAATCCTGCTCAGCAGATCCTCCACTGTAGTCACAGCCAGTCTTCACAACCAATCAGCCTGAGGGTAAATACCTCTCACTGATGTGCAAACAGCAACTAAGGCTCAACTACAATAGGAGGGCACACACAACAAACACAAGGCACACACCTGGAGCACCCGGCTCAGGTGACCAGGAAAACTGTACCACTGGGCCCACAGGACACTTACTAGATAAGTCCACTCTACTAAGACTGCGAGACATAGCAGCCCTACCTAATACATAGAAACAAACACAAGGAGGCAGTCAAATGGGGCGACAAAGAAACATGTCTTAAATGAAAGAATAGAACAGAGCTCCAGAAAAAGAACTAAACAAAATAGAGACAAGCAATCTATGCAGAGTTGAAAACACTGGTTTATAAGGATGCTCATTGATCTCAGGGAGAACTTCAGCAAAGAGATAGAAAATATAAAAATGGAGATGGAAAACATAAAAAAGAACTAGTCGAAAATAAAGAATACAATAACTGGGACTGGCCGAGTGGCATATTGGTTAAGAGCTGGCTTGGGATGCCAGCTCTGAGCAGCAGGGCCCCGAGTCGGATCCCACATGAGGGACAGTGACACTGCCCTCTACAGCTAAGGTGAACAACAGCTTGACCTGGAGCTGGGCTGCCGTGAGTCGCTGCGACAGCATAGGCTGCAGCCCTTGCTGCAGTGGGCTGCCATAAGCTACCAGGTGTGGCCAGCAGCCAGCATGAGCGGCTGGCAGCCGGTGTGAGCTGCCAAGAGCCACCGTGAGGGGCCGTCCAGAGGCCGGCGACCGATCTGCCTCACCCAGGAAGAGCGCAATGATATTAGCAACATGGGCCAGTGAAGGAACGTCCTCCACAACTAGACTGAAGAACAAAGGAGAGCAACTTGTCTGTTCCCCTTCCCCCGATTCCCCAGCACTGTTCCCCTCCCCCAATTCCCCAATTAAAAAATCTTAAAAGAAAAGAATACAATAACTGAAATGAAGAATACATTACAGGGTGCAACAACATTGATGAACTTATAGGGTATTATATTTAGTGAAATAAGTCAGACTGAGAAAGACAAATACCATATGATCTCAGTTATATGTGGAATCTAAAGAATAGAATAAACAACAAAAAAAAAACCAGAAATAGGCTCATAGATACAGAAAACAAACTGGTGGTTGCTGAAAGGAAGGGGTTTTGGGTGAGAAAGGTGAAGAAATTAGGAAGCAAAATTGGTAGTTACAAAATAGTCACAGGGATGTGAAATACAGTATGGGGAATATAGTCAATAATATTGTAAAAACTATATATAGTGTCAGATAGGTACTAGATTTATTGGGGTGTGGGGTCACTTCATAAATTATATAAATGCCTTACCACTGCTCTGTATACCTGAAACTAACATAGAATAATATTAAATGTCAACTATAATTTAAAAATATTTAGTCACAGTATGTGAAGTATAGCATAGGGAATATAGTCAATGGTACGGTAATAGCTATGTACCATGTCAAATGGGTAGTAGACTGGTTGGGGTCATCACTTTTGAGGTGTGTAAATGTATAATCACTATGTTGTTTTGTACACCTGAAACTGATAATAAAAAATAAATAAAATTACTCCAAGGAATAATGATAATAATAATAAAATAATACATTACAGGGAATCAACACTAGATTAGATGAAGCAGAGGGTCAAATCAGCTATTTAGAAGATAAGGTAGCAGAAAGCACCCAAACAGAACAGAAAAAGAAAAAAAATCCAAAAATTTGAAGATAGTTTAAGGGGACTCTGGGACATCATGCATAACAACATACATATCATAGGGGTACCAGAAGGAGAAGAGAGAGAGAGCAAGGAATTGAAAACTTATTTGAAAAAATAGTGACAGAAAACTTCCCTAACCTGGTGAAGGAAATAGACATACAAGCCCAGGAAGCATAGAGAGTCCCAAACAAGATGAACCCAAAGAATCCCACACCAAGACACATCATAATTAAAATGTCAAAGGTTAAAGGCAAAGAAAGAATTACAAAAGCATCAAGAGAAAAGCAGTTAGTTCCTTAAAAGGGAGCTCCCATAAGATTATCAGTTGATTTCTCAACAGAAACTTTGCAGGCCAGAAGGGATTGGCACAAAATACTCAACATGATGAAAAAGCAAGGACCTACAACCAGGGTTACTTTACCCAGCAAAGCTATTATTTAGAATTGAACGACAGATAAAGAGCTTCCCAGGCAAGGAAAAGCTAAAGGAATTCATCACCACCAAACAGTATTATAAGAAATGTTAGAGGGACTTCTTTAAGAAAAAAAATAATAAAATAAAAATTAAAAATATGAATAAAATGGCAATTACTACATATCTACCAACAATTACTTTAAATGTAAATGAATGAAATGCTCCAATCAAAAGACATAGGAGGGCTGAAAGAATAAGAAAATAAGACCCTTACATATGCTGCCTACATGAAATTCACTTCAGATTGAAAGACACACAGACTAAAAGTAATGGGATGAAAAGAGATATTTCATGAAAGTGGGAACAAACAAACAAAAAAAGCTAGAGTAGTGGGCCAGCCGAGTGGCGCGTTGGTTAAGAGTTGGCTTGGGAGTGCCAGCTCTGAGCAGCAGGGCCCCTGTTCGAATCCCACATGAAGGCCAGTGACGCTGCACCCTCTACAGCTAAAATGGTGAACAACAGCTTGATCTGGAGCTGGGCTGCTGTGAGTCACCAGCGATGGCATAGGCTGCAGTGGAGCCGGTTGGCAGCTGGTGTGTGCTTTTGTGAGCTGCCATGAGCTGTCCAATGGCTGGCGAGTGACTGCCTCACCCGGAAAGAGCATAATGTAATGATAATACCAACATGGGCCAGTGAAACGATGTCCTCCACAACTAGACTGAAGAACAAAAAGGACAGCAACTTGTCTGTTTCCCTTACCTGATTCCCCAATGCTGTTCCCCTCCCTCAATTCCCCAATAAAATCTTAAAAAAAAAAAAAGCTGGAATAGCAATACTTATACCAGACAAAATGGACTGTAAAGAAAGGTTATAACAAGAGACCAAGAAGGTCTCAGTAATCCCACTTCTGGCTATTTATTTGATGAAATCCAAAACACTACTTTGAGGAGACATATGGATCCATATGTTCATTGCAGCATTGTTTACAATGGCCAAGATATGGAGGCAGCCTGGGTGTCTGTCGTTGGAAGAATGGATAAAGAGGAGATGGTTCATATATATAATGGAATATTGCTCGGCCGTGGAAAGGAATGGGTTCTTGCCATCTGTGGCAACATGGATGGACCTGGAAGGTATTGTGCTGAGTGGAGTACGTCAGATAGCAAAAAACAGATGCAGTAAGATTTTTGTTTATCGTGGAATCTAAAGAACAAAACAAACAAACAAAACAGAAACAAACTCATAGATACAGAGAACATTTTTATGATTGCCAGATGGGAAATGGGTTGATAGGGTGCGTGAAAAGGGGAAGAAATAAAAAAGTACAAGTTGGGGGCCAGTTGAGTGGCTCAGTTGGTTAAGAGCGCAAGCTCTGAGCAACAGGGTTGCTGATTCAATTCCCACATGCACCAGTGAGCTGCATCTGAGCTGAGCTTCCAAGTGGCAGGATGGCTCAGCTGGTGAGAGCACGTGTTCCTAACAACTAAGTTACCAGTTCAACTCCCACATGGGATGGTGGGCTATACCCACCCGCAACTAAGATTGAACGCAGCACCTTGAAGCTGAGTGGCCGCGAGCTGCCAACTGCGGCCGGATGGTGACTGGACTTGGAGCTGAGCTACCTGCGCCCTCCACAACTAAGATTGAAGGACAACAACTTGGCTGTTCCCCTTCCCCAATTCCCCAATAAAATCTTTAAAAAAAAGTACAGGTTGGTTGTTACACAGTAGTCATGGGGATATAGGGTATAGTGTAAGGATTATAATCAATAATATTGTAATAACTATGTATGGTGTCAGGTGGATTCTAGATTTATCGGGATGATAGATAGGAGAGGGGTTGGGGGGCCTGGTGAAAAAGGTGAAGGGAATAAGAAGTACAAATGGGTAGTTACAAAATTGTCATGGGGATGTAAAATAGAGCATAGGGAATTAAAAAAAAATTCCACCAATGTCCCAGAGAGTACGATCCCTGCTGATGACACTCCTGACCTTGTAGACTTTCCCTGTGCCCTTATTTATCCTTTCTCCCCTGCAGTGATGCTGAAGGGGTCAGAGAGACAATTAGCAAGCCATGGGGTGAGGCGTAGATATGTAAAACCAGGAGCGAAGTAGCCCCAAATTTAATTTATTTTCAGAGACTTGACTATTACACCAAACACTCACATTTTGGGGTCCTGGGAATTAGGGCTTCAACATGTGAATGTGGGGAAAACACAATTCAGTCAATAACAAAGTCTTAATATAGCTAAATTTTCAGATCTCCTGCATTAATTTTTTTGCAATATCACGTCATGCAGCTTCTGAAAAATACTTTCTTCTCACGAGAATAGAAAATCTTGATAGTTTTATGTCTATCAAAGTACTGAAATATATAATTTAAAACTTTCTACAAAGAAAATTCCTGGCTCAGATGGCTTTACTGGTGATTTTTACAGAAACCATTTATGAAAAACATAATACTAATACCAGTAATACCAATCTTACACAAACACTTCCAGAGGACAAAAAACGGAAGTAATTCTCAATTTGATTTATGAGCCCAGCATTATTCTAATACTAACCCTTGACAAAGCTACTACATTTTAGGAAAGAAACAATATGGACACAGACATAAAATCCTATAGAAAAGTTTGAAAATCTAATTCAACAATATATTAAAAAGATAATATATAATGAGCAAATGGAATCTATTCCAGGGATACAAGTTTGCCTTAACATTAAAAAACCAATCCATACAGATGAACTTTGGGGACATTATTCCAGTCCCAATGAATACATATTTATATGAGGTAACTGAAGTAGTCAAACTCATAGAGACAGAGAGTAGAATGGTATTTCCAGGGGGTCAGGGGAGGGGTAAATGGGGAGTTATTATTTAATGGGTATTGAGTTTCAGCTTAGAAAGAAGAGTTTTGGATATGGATGGTGGTAATGGTTCCATAACAATATAAATGTACTTCATAACACTAAACTGTACACTTAAAAATGGTAAGATGGTAACTTTTGTTATGTGCATTTTATCACAATTTTAAAAATTAAATCTATCTATATAATCAACCACATTAACAGAATAAGAAAAAAACCATAGTCACCTGAATAGTTGTGAAATATTTGATGAAATTCAACACCTGTCCATGAAAAAAAAATCTCAGCAAACTAAGATTCGAGGGGAATTTCATTGATCTGATAGAGATTATCTATAAACAAATTTATACCTCATGTCATACCAAATGGTAAAATGTTTTAAAGTTTTCCTTTAGACTCAGGGAAAAAGGCAAAGATGTCCTAATCACTACACATGAAGGTCCTAGCCAGCATAATAAAGTTTTAAAAAATGGTATAAAGATTAGAAAGAAGTAAAAAGATTTTATTGCAAATGTGTACAGAGAAAGTCCAAAAGAATGAGCAAATTATAATTAAGAAGTGAATTTTGCAAGCTTACTGGATATAAGATCAGTTTAAAAATCTATTACATATTATGCTATACATATAAATTTAATGTTGTTATGTATACTGTAATACTATATAATCAAAAATCACAAAATGAAAATAGTATTTATAATAACATCTAAAAATGTCAAATACATAGGACTACCTAACAAAAATGTTCAAAACTTCTACACTGGAAAAACACAAAAATTGCTGAAATTATAAGATGTATAATATAAATATAAAAGGTGTAGCATGCTCATAGACTGGAGATATATATATATATACATATATATATATATAAATATATATATATTTTTAAGATTTTATTGGGGAATTGGGAGAGGGGAACAGCATTGGGGAATTGGGGAAGGGGAACAGACAAGTTGCTGTCCTTTTGTTCTTCAGTCTAGTTGTGGAGGACGTCGCTACACTGGCCCATGTTGGTATTATCATTGCGCTCTTCCTGGGTGAGGCAGATCAGTCACCGGGCCCTGGACGGCTGCTCCAGGCAGGTCCTGGCAGCTCATTCCGGCTGCCGGCCGCTCACACCAGCTGCCAGCCACTCATGGTAGCTTTTTACAGCAGCCCACTGCAGCTCCACTGCAGCCTACACCATTGCCGGGACTCACAGCAGCCCAGCTCCAGGTCAAGCTGTTGTTCATCATCTTAGCTGTAGAGGTCGCAGTGTCACTGGCCCACATGTGGAATCCGAACCGGGTCCCTGCTGCTCAGAGCTGGCATCCCAAGCCAACTTCTAACCAACCTGCTACTCTGCCGGCCCGACCATGCTTCTCTTTTTGAAATGCCTGGCTCTGAGACAGGGATAGGAGGCAGGGTTTAGGTGTGGTGAGAGTTAGGAGGTAGAAAGGAGTAGCCAATAGAGTTGGCATCGTCAATTGTTTGACAGTGCGGTTTAAATTTTTTTAAATTTTTCAATTACAGTTGACATTCAATATTATGTTTCAGGTGTACAGCATAGAGGTTAGACATTTATATAAGTCAGTGGGTGATCCCAATAAATATAGTACCCACCTGACATGATGCATAGCTGTAACAGTATCATTGACTATATTTTCTATACTGTACTTTACATCCCTGTGACTATTTTGTAACCACAGCAGGGTTTTTTTAAGGATAGTCTTTCAAGGTCTAACCCTAAAACTTTCTGATCAGAGAGTGGTATGTTGTATCCAAAGGAGACGAGTCTCTTCGTAATAATTAAGTTCACTATTAAAATTCAACGAAAAATGGTCATTTCAACTACAATGTCAAATTATTCATTTATAATGGGAGATAGCTCATATCATTCATCCAATATCCCCTTCCCAATATTAAATAGATATTTGCCTGTTGTATACATTGTAAGAGGGGTATTCGACTTTCTTTCCTTCAGTCTCCACTGAAGCATAGCTCATCATGCCTTGTCCTTTTTGGGTATCAGGTCCAACATCTGTTAGAGCTTTCTGGGTAACAGGTCCACAGTCTCTGGATTCCCACACTGATTCCAGGACTCTCTTAGTATTCCAGAACTTCCAAGCTTTCATCGTGGACTTGGGAATCCTTGGCTATTTCCCCTCTCTATACTTCAATCTTCTGTGAGGCTATACACAGAACTTTTTACCACCATGACCTTTACTTTTGCGCCATGTTGAAAGTGGAACTTCTGAGGCTTGCGGTCTTCTTCTCTATAGCCTGAATACAAGTCTAGATATTCTTGGGCACGTTTTCCATCTATATAAAATTTCTATTACCTCTTCCAAATGAAACAGAGGGTTGGGGGAGTCAAGGTGCTGGGTAACTTCTTTGGAATAGCGGGAGCATCAAAACTAATTCCCATGTTCTTAGATCCATGGCCACCCTTCCCCCACCAATGTATATCCAGTGCCTAGGGTGATTCCTGGCATATAACAGGTGTCTAATAAATTAGGTTTTTCCTGTTTATGTAAATGCCACATGTTTATTAGAAAGAAAAACTTAAAAGTATAGAAAAAATGCAGAAAAGTCAAAGAAACAAAAAAAGAATTTGATACTCCACCAACTCTGAAACAACCATCATTAACGTTTTGGAGACTATTTTCATTCATGGTTCTCAAAAGTTCACACAAATACGTAGTTTTACATATAGTTTTATACCATACATGCTGCACTTACATTTTTCTTTTTTCCCAGTCTTTCCCCCTACTTATCTCCCTACTTCTTTTCTCCTCCCTTCAAGTTAACCAATATTAACTGTATGGTGTATATTCTTCCATACTTGTTTCTGTGCTCATCTAATCACATATACACATAAATACATAAATGGGTGTAGTCATTTAACAAAAAATGAAATATTGCACATATACTATATACTCTCTCTAATAAAGCAATTATTTATCAAAAATTGTGGAAAAACCTTGAAGTCAATTAGTGTAGATATAATTTATTTAAAAAATTACTCTCATGCTATTCCATATATCAGGGTATATCAAAATTCATCCAACCATTCACCTGTTAATGGCCATTCATTTTGTCTCCAATTGGGTTTCTTCTTTGCCGCTACAAACAACACTTCAACAAGCATCCTTATTTCTATGTATTCTTATGCATTGAAGCTATTAATCATGTAGGACAGATTCCCAAAAGTGAGACTTCTGGGTCAAAGCATTTTTAAAGTTTTATTTAAAACATTAAATGTGTATTTCTGGACTGCTGGTGGAAATATAAGTTGATATAAGCTTTTGGTAAGAGTACATGGTTTCCCAAACCCCACTAGCAAAAGATCTCTTAATTTTGCCAACTTCATGAAGTGAAAGTGATATCTCATTGGATGTTTTAATTTGCATTTCCCTGAGTACTATTTAGATTCATAATATTTTCACAGGTTAATGATCATTTGGAGTTACTTTTCTATCAACAGCCCTCCAGTCCAGATGTGTTAAAGATGTCAACGTAAAAAATAAAATTTTCAAAATCTTAGAAACAAATTTAGACTATATATAACCTAGGAATTAAGGAGACTCTTTTAACTAAAAGAGTATATCAAAAGTTAAAAAAATGAAAGGTATATTATACTACAAAAAATAAAAATTAAAAAAGTGACTCTTTTTACTATATAAAAAAGTATAAAGGCAAATGCTAGATTAAGAAAAACATCTGCAACACACATGATAAAAGATTAATCTCTAAAATATATAAACAGCAACTCCAGATTTATAAGATATGCAAATCAATAGAAAAGTAGACAAAAAATATGCAGGCAATTCATTGAAAATAATTTGTTAAATGAATAAAGTACAAAATCTGGATGAAGGTTTTTCATTTGTCTGTTACTTCACTCTATCATGAGTTTTCTTAGAACTTCTAAGATTTAATATGACTAAATGGTTTTCCACATACATATGTTCATAGTGTATTTTCTGGCAAATTGCTTCTGAAAATCTTCCCACATTCATTAAATATACATGAAATATAAAAGCTTATGCTTTTTCTTGTGGAGTAGACATCTGGATAAATGATTTATTATTCTCTACATTAACTGAGTTTCTCTCTTATGTATTTTTTGATGTACAGTAAGGCTTGAGCTACTCCTGAAGGCTTTTCCACATTCATTACATTTATAGGGCTTTTCTCCAGTATGCATTCGCAGGTGTACAGTAAAGTCTGAGTTAGTTCTGAAGGCTTTTCCACATTCATCACATTTATAGGGCTTCTCCCCAGTATGAATTCTCTGATGTAGAGTTAGCTGTGATAGAGTAATACAGCCTTTTCCACATTCCTTACATGTATAGGGTTTTTCTCCAGTATGTGTTCTCCAATGCACTGTAAGGTATGAGCCCCTCCTGAAGGCTTTTCCACAGACATCACATTTATAGGGTTTCTCTCCACTATGGATTTTCTGATGTTCTGTGACATGTACCATCTGGCTAAATGCTTTCCCACAGTCATTACATTTAAATGGTTTCTCTCCAGTATGTGTTCTCTGATGGGTATTAAATCCTGAGTTACTTGTGAAAACTTTCCCACATTCGTTACATTTATAGGGTTTTTCTCCAGTATGCCTTCTTTGATGCACAGTAAGCTGTGATGTATTAGTGAAAGCTTTCTCACATTCATTACATTTATATGGTTTTTCTCCAGTATGGGTCCTTTGATGTACAATAAGGTATGACTTAGTCCTGAAGGACTTTCCACAATCACAGCACTTATAGGGTTTCACTCCAGTATGAATTTTCTGATGCTCCTTGAGATTTACCATTTTGGTGAATGCCCTCTCACAGTCAGTACATTTATATGGTTTCTCTCCAGTATGAATCCTTTGATGTACAGTTAAGTGTGATTTTATTCTGAAAGATTCCCCACATTCGTTACATAGATAAGGTTTCTCTTCAGTATGAATTCGTTGATGTATAATTAGAGATGAAGAACGCATGAAGGCCTTTCCACATTCATTACATTTATAAGGTTTCTCTCCTGTATGCATTCTGTGGTGTACAGTAAGGCATGAATAATTAATGAATGCTTTCCCACATTCATGACATTTATAGGGTTTTTCTCCTGTGTGAATTCGCTGATGTTCCGTGAAATTTGCTATACGATTGAATGCTTTCCCACATTCATTACATTCATAGGGTTTTTCCCCAGTATGAGTTCTTATATGTACAATAAGGCTTGAATTACTTCTATAGGCTTTTCCACATTCATTACATCTAAAGGGTTTCTCTCCAGTATGAATTCTCTGATGAACATTAAAAATTGTGGTATTCTTGAAGGATTTTCCACATTCATTGCATTTATATGGTTTCTCTTCAGTATGGGTCTTCTGATGTACACTAAGATATGACTTATTCCTAAAGGCTTTCCCACAATCATTACATTTGTAGGGTTTCTCTCCATTGTGAGTTTCTTGATGTCGTGCAAGTTTTGATTTATCACTAAAAGCTTTCCCACATTCACTACACTTATAAGACTTCTCTCCAGTTTGAATTCTCTGGTGCTGATTAAGGCGGGCACACTGGCTAAAAGATTTTCCACAGACATTGCATTGATAAGGTTTCTCCTTAGTATGAATTCTCTGATGTACCATAAGTGATGAAGAAGCAATAAAGGTCTTTCCACATTCATTACATTTATAGGGTTTTTCTCCAGTGTGAATTTTTTTATGTTGACTAAGATATGAAGGCTGGCTGAACATTTTCCCACATTCATTACATTCATAAGGTTTTTCTTTAGTGTGAGTTCTCTGATGTTGAATGAGTAATGACCTATAACGAAAGGCCTTTTCACATGTACTACATTTATAGGGTTTTTCTTTATTATTGGGTTTTTTCCGTAAAGTGAGCTCTGAAGTAGGCCTTACAGCTTTGCTGCCTTCTGTATCCTTGCAATTTTTCTTCCCCAAATGGGTATCTGTATTTAAATCTAAATTATCTGTGAAAATTTCCTCATGTGTTTGGCATTTGCTGTGGGGCTCTTCTGTGATAACTCTTGGTTTTGGAAAAAGAATAGACCCAAATCTAAAGCCTCTTTGACCAGTGGGAGTCTTCTTATGTGTAACTTTTCTTTGGTGCTGACTCTGCTGAAGATGTTGCAGTCTCAATATCCTGTCATTCCACTTCCATAATCCTCCCATTCTGGAGTTCCATAGACCATTCTCTGCGAGTTTTTCTACTATAGTCTCCTGTGATAAATCTTCAGAGATATCCTCTATTACTACAGCATTCTTGGATGCAGATTTGGTCTCCAACTCTGGAGGGAAAAAGAAAAGTCAAATGAGCCCACGTTCTAAATTGGGGAGATCTCACTAAACTGAATAATAAAAGGGAAACTTGGGCTGACAATGGTGGTTTTAACTGCTTGCAAATTGGCCTTGTATTCTAGGAAGAAGGAGGTAGAATTAAGGGAGGTCGGTTGAGCAAAGAAGAATGAAAGTGGTAAATTCAAGGAGCTTCTCCTCCATGAAAAAAAAAATCATTCATGGTAAAGCTCCTAGAATTTAAGCCTCTCAAATATTTCTTTTTCCATTCCCTTTAGAGCCAACTTGTTTAGAGAGCATTCTTCATAAGTTGTGACTACCTTGCTTCTCATTTACTCCACAAACCAGATATCTGCCCCCAACCATACTTTCTATTTATTCTCATTCTTTGTTGACTAGCTAATTTTTCTTTCTTCTCTTTTTCTTTTCCTCCCACCCTCCCTCCCTTCCTTCCTTCCTTTTTTCCTCTCTCTCTCTCTCTCTCTCTCTCTCTCTC
>NW_017731411.1:3145661-3153432 GCF_001890085.2 Hipposideros armiger | reverse complement strand
GAGCTGTTGTTCAGCATCTTAGCTGCAGAGGGCAGTGTCACTGGCCCTCATATGTGGGATCTGAACCGGGGCCCTCTGGCGTCCCAATCCAGCTCTTAACAAACGCGCTACTCGGCCGGCCCTAGAATCCACTTAGTTTTTTCAATCTCCACTACTATCACCCTAATCAAAGTTACTACCATCTCTTGCCTAGACTATTCTTAACTGATTACCTTATTTATGCCCTTAAATTCAATTTCCTAAACAGAGTATAAGTTATTTCCTAAACCTTGATTAAAATATTTCAATGCCTTCACACTCACTTTGATTAAAATACAAACTCCTTACCACAGTCTACAAATCCCTAAACAGGCAGTCTCCTAACTCTTTAATCTTACTCTATACCAGTCTCCCTCTCATTTATGCTTCAGTCACAGCAACTTCCTTTGATTTCTAGGACACATAACATTCTTTTCTGTATCAAGTTATTTGCCTGGAATGCTCTTCTTTTGCTCTTCCCATGGTTAGCTTCTTCTGAATATCACCTTCTCAGAAGCCCTCTCTGAGCACACTATCTGAAGGAGGCACCCTCATTTTCTATCCCAGTTATGCTTTCATATCCCCCAGTTTATCTCATAGTTAAAAATTATTACCACCACTATTTAGCTTGTTTTTGTTTATTTACTTGTTATTTACCTATTTCTCAAAACTTAATCTTCACGAGGGCAGGGACCTGGTCCATCCATCTTACTTACTGTAGACCTAGAACTGTAATATATAGCTGACTCCATTTTAAAACTAATCTACCTAAACCCTTGACCCCTCTCCCCTTTCTGTCTGGGTGGACTATGGAATGTGTACGTTGATTCTGGGATAATTGTGAACTACCATTAAGCCTTCCTCCAAGGCAAGGCGCCCTCAATGTTATCTCACTCCAGTGCCAGAGCGCCTAGCATCTGATCTCTTTCCCCTCGAGCACCCTGCATTCCTTCCAGAATACTAAGTCCATTTCTTAGGGGGGTATAAAATGGTGGTCTCATGGGTGAATGGGACGGGGATCCATTTTGTCTTGCTGCCACCTAGGACTGCATTTCTGTAAGTCAGTTCCCTGTTAAGACTCTTTAAACCAACCAGCTGTACTTGTCTGCTTCATTTTTTGGCCTCTCGGATCCTTTGGCATTTGGGGGCTGCTTTGCATACATGGCCTTTTCAGGAAACACTAACCAAGTTCACAGCATATAGATGTTCAATATATATTGATTAAATAAATACAGTATTTTGGTTCGCAACTGATCTCTTGTTTGTATTCTCAATTAGTTAAGAACCTGCAGGAGAGGAAGAAGGCTCCCCCAAAGTTTCAACAGGCTTAAACATAAAGAAAGTTAAATAATGAATAAGTAGGTGTAGCTTAAAAGAAATCAGAGCAGATTCTCAAGAAAACATTTTCAAGAAAATTAATGAAGCGGCTGGCTGAGTGGCTCAGTTGGTTAAGAGTTAGGTTAAGGGGGCCAGCTGAGTGGCACGTTGGTTAGGAGTTGGCTTGGGACGCCAGCTCTGAGCAGCAGCACCCTGGTTCAGATCCCACATGAGGGCCAGTGACGCTGCACTCTCTACAGCTAAGATGGTGAACAGCAGCTCGACCTGGAGCTGGGCTGCCGTGAGTCGCCAGTGACGGCATAGGCTGCAGCAGGGCTGGCCGGCAGCTGGCATGAGCTTTCATGAACTGCCACGAGCTACTGTGAGCAGCCTTCCAATGGCCAGCGAGCGACTGCCTTACCCGGAAAGTGTACAATGATAATACCAACATGGGGCCAGTGAAGTGATGTCCTCCACAACTAGACTGAAGAACAAAAGGACAGCAACTTGTCTGTTCCCCTTCCCCAATTCCCCAATAAAATCTTAANTCAAATATATGGTGATGGAAGGAGAACTGACTCTGGGTGGTGAACACACAATGTGATATATAGATGATGTATTACAGAATTGTACACCTGAAACCGATGTAACTTTACTAACCATTGTCATCCCATTAAAAAAAAAAAAGAATGATGCTATAGTAATATTAATATCAGGCAAAAGAGACTTTATGGCAAAAACCATTTAACAGAGATTAAAAAAGACACTTCATAATGATAAAGTGTCCAATTTACCAGAAAGATAAAATAGTTCTAACTTTGTATTTACCTAATAATGCAGTTTCAAAACACACAAAGGAAAACATTAAAGGAACTAAAATAAGAAACAAATCTAGTCACACTGGGGTACTTTAAAAAATTTTTCTCAACAACTAATAGAATTAGCTGACAATTGGTAAGTACATTGATTTTAGCAACATAATTAGCAAATGACATCTAAAACTGCACTCAATACCTATAGACCGCACATTTTTCCAAGTGTACACAAAATGTTCACGAAAAATTGGACATGTGATAAAACACATTTTAAGAAATTTGCAAAAACAGAAATCATACAGAAGGCTTTCTCTGACTACAGTAGCATTTAAGGTAACAAGATTACTAGAAAACTACCATATGGTACAAAATTAAGAAAAATATGTCTCAATAACCCGAAGGCCAAAGACATCACAATGGAAAATATCAAATACTTTGAACTCGATAATTATGAAGGTACTACATAAAAAAGGGGTGATATAGTCTTGATAGCCTTAAATACATTAGGAAAAAAAGAATGGCTGAAAAATCAATGATATAAGTATCCAACTTAAGAAGTTAGAAAAGATCTGCAAATTAAACCCTAAGAATGTAAAAAATAATAAAATAAGCAATGAAACAAGTCAAACACACAATAGAAATGATAAAAATTATTCTTTAAAAGCCAAATAAGACTGATAAACCCTAGCAAGACTGATTAAAAGAGAGAAGACAAAAAATTAATATCAGAAATGAAAAGGGAGAGATGACTTCAGAACCACATAGACATTTAAAAGGTAGAGGATAGCATGCCAAAAATTTACATTTTAGATTAAATGGATCAATTCCTAGATAAACATAATTTACTAAACTGAAACAAAAAGAAACAGGAAATAAGAATAGTTCTATGACTACAAAAGGAATAGAAGCTGTAATTAAACACCTTCCACTATGAAAGCTTCAGGTCAACATGGCTTCCCTGGTGAATTCTATGTACTAGAAAATATATAACTTTCATCCTTCTCTCACAATTCTTCATTGTCCTCACAATAAGCTCACAACCTTGCTTTGTATTTTACTGAGAGTACAGAAGCTATCATAATAAAATGTCTCCATCTTCCCATCACCAGTTGACCTATATCTGTATCCAACTTCTCCATCTTTCCTGCTGTTACAACAGAGGAGGTCGCTTCCCTGCCTAGTGATTGTAAATCCCTCCATTCACATTCTAGATTTTAACCTCCTTTCACCTTTTCAGATACCTTAGTTCTTCAGTGATCCCATCTTTGTCTTGTAACATCAATTTCTCCCTCTCCTTTGGGGCATCATTCCCATCAGCACTCAAGCATGCCATAAGAACACCCATCTCAAAAATAAAACAAAAGAGTTTTTTCTTAATCCCTTACTTTCCTCTAGCCACTGCTCAATGTCTATTTCCCTCTTCACGGCAGGGAGGGAACCCTTCTCTAAAGAGTCATCTAAAACGATCTCCAATGTCTACTTTCCATTCACTCTTTAAAAAAATATATGATATTTAATATATAAACACAATATACATAACACATATTCAAGTTATGAATGGTATCATAATAAAATTAATACTCAAATGAACTAGAATCCACTTATTTTTTCTTTTTTTGAAGATTTTTTTATTGGGGAATTGGGGGAAGGGGAACAGACAAGTTGCAGTCCTTTGGTTCTTCTGTCTAGTTGTGGAGGACATTGCTTCACTGGCCCAAGTTGGCACCATCATTGCGCTCTTCCTGGGTGAGGCAGANCATATGAGGGCCAGTGACACTGCCCTCTACAGCTAAGATGCTAAACAACAGCTCGACCTGGAGCTGGGCTGCTGTGAGTCACCGGCGATGGCGTAGGCTGCAGCCCCTGTGTCAGTGGGTTGCCATGGGCTACCGTGTGTAGCCAGCAGGCAGCGTGAGTGGCCAGCAGCCACCGTGATTGGCTGTCCAGAAGCTGGCGACTGATCTGCCTTGCCTGGGAAGAGTGCAATGATGGTGCCAACTTGGGCCAGTGAAGCAATGTCCTCCACAACTAAACTGAAGAACCAAAGGACAGCAACTTGTCTGTTTCCCTTCCCCCAATTCCCCAGTGCTGTTCCCATCCCCCAATTCCCCAATTAAAAAAAAAATCTTAAATAAAAAGAAAAGACAAAATTAATAATTTCACCAAATAATTGGAAAGTATAAAATAAGAAAAAAACGGTAATTCTGGAACTGGAAAGTAAACTAAGAACTAAGGATAGACTAAAAGTAGATAAGGCCATGAGAGTGTTGGCAAAATGGAAAATAGGTCATTAGAATATATCTACACTGAAGTACAGAATGATGAAAAACTTGAAAACATTATTTTAAAAAGCATATGAGACATACAGGACAGAAAGAAAAAGTCTATCACAGATGTAAAAAAGAGTCCTAGAAGGCCAGAAAGAGAAGAGAGGATAGGATGCAAGTAAATTCAAAGAAATAATGCCCAAGAATTTTTCAGAACAGATTAAAAAAAATACCAAGTCACATGCTCTACAAACAAAATGAATTCCATGTAGGAGAAATACAAAGAAAACTATACTAAGGCACACAGTGGTAAAACTGTTGAAAATGAAAATCTTTTAATTTTCAGCCAGAGGAGGGAAAAAGACATTTCCTTCAAGGAGTGACAATTAGATTAGAGGTTACAAACTATAGCCAAATCTGGTCCACTGCATGTTTCTGTATGGCCAGGAAGATAAGAATAGTTTTTATATTTTAAAATGGGTGGAAAATATATCAAAAGAATAATATATTGTGACATGGTAAAACTATTTGAAATTCAAATTTCAGTGTCTATAAATGCAGTTTTAGCAAAACACAGCCACATTCTTTGTTTAACATATTGTCCATGGATGCTTTTGTGCTACAATGGCAGAGTCGAGTAGTTGCTACAGAGACATTATGGTCCCATAAAACCTAAAATATCTATTGTCTTGCCTTTTACATGAAAGTTTTGCTAACTCCTGAATGGTTGACTTCTCAACAGAGTCTATGTAATAAGACAGAAAACAACGGAAAGATACCACCAAAATGCTGCAAGAATATAACTGCCAACCTAAAATTCTAAATTTAACAAAAATATTATTCAAAAATGAAGGTTAAATATCCCATAGTCAACACAATTACAAACATATCTCCATTCTTAACAACAACCGTCTCATTTTGATTCATAAACTGAAGCTGAATATGGTTAACTGAAGCTCATAAAAAACAGATCCAGGTTTGAATCCAGATGTTCAAAGTGAGAACTCTACCTCATTACAATTCTTCTTCCATAATTGAGTATCACCATGGTTCCAGATACCTATGCTCACCAGGCCTCTTATTTCTTTAGTTCTGGTGGCTAGAATCCAGTTTCTTAATAGTCTCTAGTCTTCTTCATTTAACTTCCCAGGTGCTGAAAGTTCTTATTCAGTTTTCCTGTCTCTTTTTCTCTTAGAGATGGGCCTTTGGTTTGAAATATACCACCTATTCAGACATCTTGCCTTGTAGGACTTCACTGTTATGTCAGACTCTCAGAAGTAGACACTCTGTTCTTACTGAACTTTCTTGAGGCCTATGCCCTTGGAATTAACCCACCTTCAACTTATTTCCAGGTTTTGGTCCCATCTCCTTTGCTCTGAAGCATAGTGACAAGAACATAGACTTAGTTATACATATTAATTTCCAAATGCCAGTTGTGAAATAACTGTTAGCATTTTACTGCTTTGAGCTTCAGTTTCTTGCTGTTAAACAGAGATATATGTCTACTATATACAGCTATTTTAAAGGTTACATTCAAGGGCCAGCTGAGTGGCGTGTTGGTTAAGAGCTGGCTTGGGACGCCAGCTCTAAGCAGCAGGGTCCTGGTTCGGATCCCACATTAGGGCCAGTGACACTGCCCTCTACAGCTAAGATGGTGAACAACAGCTCGACCTGGAGCTGGGCTGCTGTGAGTCGCCGGCGATGGCGTAGGCTGCAACAGGGCTGCAGTAGGCTGCCATAAGCTACTGTGAGTGGCCAGCAGCCAGCATGAGCTGCCGTGAGCTGCAGTAAGCGCCCATCCAGGGGCCAGCGACCAATTTGCCTCATTCCGGAAGAGCGTAATGATAATACCAACATGGGCTAGTGAAGCTACATCCTCCACAACTAGACCGAAGAACATAAGGACAGCAACTTGTCTGTTCCCCGTCCTCCAATTCCCCAACGCTGTTCCTCTCCTCCAATTCCCCAATAAATTCTAATAAATAAATAAATAAATAAATAAAGGTTACAGTCAATGAGATTAAGTAAATTTCCTAGAAGAATGCCAGTAACAGATGTTTAATAAATTGTGACTGTTATTATTATTGTTATAATATAATTTTCTTAATGTATGGACCCAAGTTGCTTGGGGGAAAAACAAGTGTCCCTTGGCCAATGTGTTTTGGCATGCCTCCTTAAGATATAAGAAATATAAGCATGTTAAAAGTATTGAAATATTCTTTAGTAAATTTACTTTAAAATTACTAGTATCCCACATAACACAGAATAAACTTTGGGAAACCTTGTCCTCAGAGAAGTCATACATTTGCTCTTCTGAATACGGAACCCATGCCACAAGCACCAATATTCTATTACTTTTTATGGGCACTAGAAGTTACCATAAAATAAATGTCATAGGTCATACTAGTAAGATATGTCTGGTCAAAGTCAAGGACACTGACTTATGATGAAACATCTAAAGCAAATATATCTTGAAAAAAATTATTTCAATTTTAGAATATGACAAGTTAAAAAATTAGGTTAAAGAAAGACATGTTTAGACAAAAAGAAAAGTAGAGAGAATATAATACAAGCAGATCACAATAAAAGAAAACATTAAAGGGCATTCTTTAAGTAGAAGAAAAATAATCCTAGGTAGAAGCCCAGAAATGAAAAACAAAAAAGAAGAGAAAGGTAAGGTAAAAATATAGGTAAATCTTAATGAATATTGACTGCACATAACACTAACAATAATGTCTTATGAGATTTGACATATATAAATGGAATTAAAATATACAAGTTCAGTAACACATAAATAAAATGAGGCTAAGTGGAATAAGCTGTTCTAAGATCCTTGTATTGCTTAGAAAGAGGGGAAATCTATATTATTTGTTTGTTAGCCACTAAACAAATAATCTAAAATTTATAATTACCAAGTGATTACAAAGGGAAATAGAAAAATAAATGATGAATCTAAAGGAAGACATGCATGGGGAGAAAAAAAATACAGAACAGGCAAAAAATTTACACAGTTAGATGGTAGACTTAAAATTATATGACTGTATTATGTACAAATGGACTAAATATCCTAAAAGATAGGCTGTCAGGTCAGTTAAAACAAAAATCTAACGATAGGTTTCTTACAAGAGAAACACAAAACACAAGTACATATAAAAGATTACAGTGAGCAGATGAAAAAAGACATACCATATAAACAATAACTAAAAGAATGATGCTACAGAAAAAGTCGAGAACAGTATGATTTCACTGATATGTGGGATATAAAAATGAAAGCAACAAAGGAACAAGACAAACAAATAAAGAAACAAAAACTCATAGACATAGACAATAGTTTAGTGGTTACCAGAGTGTAAG
>NW_017731411.1:3122591-3141426 GCF_001890085.2 Hipposideros armiger | reverse complement strand
GATGTCCTCCACAACTAGACTGAAGAACAAAAGGACAGCAACTTGTCTGTTCCCCTTCCCCAATTCCCCAATAAAATCTTAAAAAAAAAAAAAAAGAATTAGCTTAAGAGCGTGAGCTCTGAGCAACAGGGCCACCAGTTCAATTTCCACATGGGGCAGTGATGCTGTGCCTGAGCTGAGCTGCCACTGAGCTGACAAACAGGTGGCAGGATGGCTCAGCTGGTGAGAGCACGTGCTCCTAACAACAAGACTGCCTGTTTGATGGTGGGCTACACCCACCCGCAACTAAGACTGAACTCGGCGCCTTGAGCTGAGCTGCCGCCTGGATGTCTCAGTGGATAGAGTGTGTGTGCTCTTAACAACAAGGCTGCTGGTTCGACTCCCGCATGGGATGGTGGCTACGCCCACCCGCAACTAAGATTGTAACACAGCACCTTGAAATTAGAGGCCATGAGCTGCTGACGGGCAGCCAGATGGCAACTGGCACCCTCCACAACTAAGATTGAAGAACAACAACTTGGCTGGTCCCCCTCCCAACTCCCCAATACTATTCCCCTCTCCCAATTCCCCAATTAAAAAAAAAAAGAAAATTAATGAAGGAAAGAGATGTCAGATAATAGTTAAACAAAGAAAAAATACACATTTAAATGGAGAGAATAGAACTAAAAGGGATATTTTCTGCATATTTGAAATGAAGGAGGAATAAAGGAACAATTACAAAAATCATGAACCCAAGAAAGCAAAGTAGAATGGGATGGGAACCAAAAGTAGAGGACAGAGAGAGGGGGAAAGGGAACAAGATAGGGAAATGGAGGGAGAGAAAGTGGGAGGAAAAGACAGAGGGAGGGAGGTATAGGGAAGGAGGGAGAATCTTTTCCTCTGAGATAGCTTTGAGCAAAGATACTCCTTCCCACCAAATATTTCAGATATTCTGCTTCATCCACAGAATAAATCCCATCTTCCTGGCTCTTACTGACTCACCTGGATAGGGGATTCTTGAAATTTCTCTCACTACCACCCATGGTCCTTTTCCATCCTCCAAATGAGCTATCATGTCTGGTTTGGAAACTGCAAGCCCTGTTCAGAGAAAAATGAATAGGATTTGATTGTGCCTATGAGCAAGAACTACTGCCAAATTCAGTCTCAGTTCTTAATCTCCTGTACAGAGTGGCATTACAGGAAGTTCTAGAGATGCACTATTCAACACAGTTGCCAAAGGCCATATGGGACTATTTAAATTTGAATTTAAATTAGTTAAAATTATATAAAATTTAAAATTCAGTTTTTCAATTGGACTAGCCAGATTTCAAGTGCTCAACAGCCACAAGTGGCTAGTGCTTGCCAAATGGGACAGCACAGACATAGACCATTCGCATCACAGCAGAACATTCTATTGTACAATGGTGTCATAGAGAATTACAAAGGTATCTCCAAGAAGCTCAAGACTATGACCCCAGGGTTGCTGGGATAACAGACCATGGGAATAATCTGAATTTAAAAGAAAAGGAACATATTTGTTACTTTCTTTCTAGAGATACTGATAACTCATTTATGGAAGTGACTAGAAAAAACGTTAGTCCTAAATCTGAGGGACTGTCAACAATTTCCAAGATTCCAGTGAAATATGTATTTCTTACTCTACAATAGGTAGACCATTTAGTTAAGAGGAATAGCATAACTCCCAACAATATGCTAAGATTATGAGATTTTGACTAAGCTCTAACCCAAAATTCAGTTAAGTACTTGAGAGGCTCAATATCTTCAGAAAACCTGGTCAAATGGGCAGATAAATGAACACAGAAGTTATCCTTACCCAGGGAGACAAGATTCCTATAATTCTCTAGCATCACATCCTTGTGTAGGTCCCTCTGTGTTGGGTCCATCAACCTCCACTCTTCCAATGTGAAGTCTATAGCCACATCTTTAAATGTCACTGATTCCTAAAATAAATATACTGTGATCACTCAGGGATTATACAATTAGACCTGTTAGGCAGAAGAATTTACACAAAACTGGGGAAGAATTCCAGAAATCAGAATCACCAAATGACTATGGAAGTCATCCAGTTCAACCCTTTAAAGGATGGAAGAATCTCTCCAGTGACAAGAACTTAAAACCACAAGAGGCAGCCCATTACATTTTTAGAGTTTGACATAATAGCAAGATATTTTTTAATACTAATTCAAATCTGGCTTTCTATAACTTCTAAATATTGGTCCTACTATATTATGGAGTCAAACAGCATGGTTTCCTCCTTCTCTAGAAAGTCTTTAAAATATTTGATAACAGCTAGCAGTTTCCACCCAAATAATCTTTTCTCCCACAAAACCCTTACCTATGGATATGAGATTGGACAATTAAGTACGTGAACTCATCCTAGAAAAAGTGCTACAACCTCATTGCTGAATACCACTACGATCACCTTTGAAGTACTCCCCTTGGGAAGCTATTGGGTTGTTGGAAATGTCATGATGCATTTTTGCAACAAAAAACAGAAAAATACATCATGACTTTTCTGACAACCCAAGATGTACCAATGTCAGTGCTTAGTCCACCTTTCAAAGCAATTTTGGAATTCTTTTTTTCTGGAGTGGCCACCAGACCACTCGTCGTATTACCCTTGATGTCCTGAATGTCATAAAAATGTCTTCCTTTCAATATTTCCTTTATCTTTGAGTAAAGAAAGAAGTCATTGGGAGCCAGATCAGGTGAGTAGGGAGGGTGTTCCAATACAATTATTTGTTTACTGGCTAAAAAATCCCTCACAGACAGTGCCGTGTGAGCTGGTGCACTGTCGTGATGCAAGAGCCATGAATTATTGGCAAAAGTTCAGGTCATCTAACTTTTTCATGCAATCTTTTCAGCACTTCTGAATAGTAAATTTGGTTAACTGTTTGTCCAGTTGGTACAAATTCATAATGAATAATCCCTCTGATATCAAAAAACCTTAGCAACATTGTTGCAACAAGTTCACAAACTTAATTGTCGGACCTCATACATAAGTCAATTATTTCTACATACTAGCAATGAACATTCCAGAAAGAAATTAAGAAAAAAATCCATTTAAAATATCACCTTCCTCAGACAAACCCAGGAATAAATTAATAAAAGGTGTGCAAGACTTATATACTGGAAACTACAAAACATCACTGAAAGAAACTGAGGAATACCTAAAAAAATGAGAAGACATCCCATATTCTTTCTCTTGTAAAATTTAATATTGTTAAGATAGCAATATCCCGGGCCGGCCGAGTGGCGCGATGGTTGAGAACTCGCTTGGGATGCCAGAGGGCCCCGGTTCGGATCCCACATATGAGGGCCAGTGACACTGTCCTCCACAGCTAAGATGCTGAACAACAGCTCAACCTGGAGCTGGGCTGCCATGAGTCGCCGGCGACGGCGTAGGCTGCACTCCCTGTGGCAGTGGGTTGCCAGCTACCGTATGTAGCCAGCAGCCAGCGTGAGCGGCCAGCAGCCGCAGTGAGCGGCCGTCCAGAAGCCGGCGACTGATCTGCCTCGCCAGAGAAGAGCGCAATGATGGTGCCAACTTGGGCCAGTGAAGCAACATCCTCCACAACTAGATTGAAGAACAAAATGACAGCAACTTGTCTGTTCCCCTTCCCCCAATTCCCCAGCACTGTTCCCATCCCCCCAATTCCCCAATAAAAATCTTAAAAAATATATATATAAAAAAAAGATAGCAATATCCCCAAATTGATCAATAGATTCAACATAAGCCCTATGAAAATCCCATCTGCCTTTTTTGCAGAAATAGGAATATTAAAAGTTATTATTAAAATATTGGTTCTATTCAAATAAAAATTAAATGAAGTTAAGTTCAATACTTATAAACAAGATGCAGAATTTAAGGACGAGCCAGAGAGAATTAATCTTCTGCCAGGGACTCCCTCTGTCAGAACCACAAAAATAAACCATATGATTTATTCACCATGTGAACAATTGTGGTACATTTCTAAAGTTCATGATTCAAAGTCTGAAATCATGAATATTTTATATTAAATTATAAATTGTCATATGTTAAAGGACAATTTTAAGAATTGTTGGTTCAGTAATAAATTTCAAAAAATTTATGTATTATACTGAATCTCAGAATGTTATTTTCTCATAAAAACAAAACAAAAAAAACCCCAAGTTCTACACAAAACATTTTTAGAATACAGCGAACTTTCAAAGTATAATTTTCAAAACTTAAAAACAAAATTCTAAAAAAAAAAAGGCAAGGGTCTGAACTTCTAAAAACAACAACAACATAATTCTCCTAAAAGTATAATCAACACATGTCAAATATTTACTTAAGCCATTAATGAGAGATAAGAAGCTTGACAAGTTTGGTTCAAAAGAGATATAAGAAACATATGTCTAGGTTGTGAAAAAAGAATGCTGGAGTAAGATTGCAAAATTAGATAGAAATCTGGTGAATGTCCTACAGAACAATAAAATTGCAACTTTTGCAATTAACTTTCTTCTAGGTAGAAATAATTTGCACTTTTCAGTCTTCTACAAGTTAACATCTAACTTCAAGGGTCTGGATATTAATCAATAGTATTGTATTGTTGGAAAAGTCATGACATATTTTGTCTATGCTTTTCAAAAGTCATTTATTTATATAAAGAACAAAGATCAATCAATGATATATTGCCCGTTTTGTTCAATAACCTTTTGACATCTTTTTCAGTGAGCTTCATAATTCCTCGTTCATAGAAAGATCTGTCTTTATTAGTGAAAAATTGAACAAGGTGCTAATTTACAGCCTCATCTGAATTGAATGTTATACCATGCAAAAAGTTTTGAAGAGAGTGAAACAAGTGGAAGTCTGATGGTGCAAGGTCAGGCAAGTATGGTGGGTGTGACAACACATCCCATCCAAGCTCCAATAATTTTTGACGGGTGATCAAACTTGTGTGTGGTCTCACGTTGTTGCAATAGAACACAACTCCTTTATAATTAACAAGCTTTGGACGTTTCTGAATCATGGATTTGTTCAAACTATCCAATTGCCAACAGTACACATTCAAATTGATTATTTGGTTCCTTGGTAGGAGATTGAAAAACACAACACCTTTAAAATCCCACCACACTGAGAGCATAACCTTCCTCTGATGAATGTCTGCTTTTGATGTTGTTTGAGAGGCGAATCATCACGTTGGGACCAAGGCTGTTTGTGCACCATATTGTTGTAAACAATCCACTTCTCATCACCAGTTTATCAGTCACTTCAAAAAAGCGACTCCTCACGTTTAATGAGCATATTGCAGATGTTTATACACACCATCAAATGAACTTCTTTGAGTTCATGCGGAACCCAAATATCGAGCTTGCTTATATATCCCAGCTTCTTCAGGTGGTTGTAAACGCTTGAATGATGGATGTTCAATGTTTCTGCAATCTCTCATGTCATGTTAACATGGGTTTGACTAGATCAATGCCTTTATTTTGTTGTCATCAACCTCAGTGGCCTCCCTGACCGAGGAGCGTTGTTGAGAACAAAACCGCCAGTACGGAATTTTGTGAGCAATCGTTGGCACTAATGTTCTTGTAGAGCATTGTCACCATAAACTTTATGCAACTTTTCACAAGCTTGACACGTGTTCTTCCCTTTATGGAAGTAAAATATGGCAAAATTGCACAGTTTGGTCTTCCATCTTCAACTTATTGTAAAATCTCCAAAACTCAACCAAACCGCTCAGTTTTTTTTTTAGAATGAAGCTAGAACTGTCAGCTGTCAAATGACATAGATGTGAATGACTAGTACTTCCAAAAATGAACTAATGCCATGTGTTGCAAACATGCGTCATGACTTTTCCAACGACCTAATAAATACTAAGTCAAACAACATAACCTTCCCTGCTATGTCATATGACCCTGAGGCTGATTAGACAATGGTCTAGTATGACACTGGAAGGGCATATCTTTTGCCTTATTTCTAAGTTTTGGATAATTTTTCTTAACACAATTCATACATTTTTTATTTTGGTATTTTTCTGGAAAAATCAGGTGGATTCTGTGTTCACAAATAAGGAAGTGAGCTTAACAAATACGATGAAATAAAAAGATCCAGACAAATTAGGCTCATCTTAAGAATATTCCCACTGATGTTGATGTATTCTTGATATTTTTAATGGTATGGGGGCTTACAGTGTGAAGCAAGAATCAGGCTATGTGATATATTAGGGCTGCTGCCACTGAGAAATGAAATTTGTCAAACTGATGCTACCAGCCCTGGGGTTACCACAGCTATCAAGCAAGGTGTTATTCATTGTGACCTTGCAATGAAAGGAGCTTAAGAATTAGAACCAATAAAAGAAGAGCATTCTCTTTCTTCCCCTTACATACAATGGTAAGTATTACCTTTACCAATTCTGGTTCTTCTGCCTGCAGATGACTATCTTCATCTGCCTGGGAAATTTCAGGACTCTGAGGGACAGGATAAGATCACTTAGTGACAGGCTGCCTAAGCCCTTACAGCAGAGCCTCAGCCAGCACCAGCAGTCCACTGTGGATGTGATGTATATGGGGTGACCTCTTTTACTCTTTTATTTAGAGCTGAAATTAAGGTCCCATAGTAACATCCCATCATAATCTCCTTTCACCTTGTTTGAGACAATAACAAACTCACACAAGACTGAGAAAGATGTAACTGTATAGTTTTTAAAGGAGGCTTTTTAACAAAGAACCTATAAAAACAAAAATAAACTATAATAAGGGGCCTTCAAATGCTATATAATTCTTCTTTTTCATATGGGAATGAAATCTATTTCTCAGAAAGGATCTATCTTGCTCAAGAATAATATTTAAAACCTACTAACACCATCTGTTTTCTACAGTTGAATCATTACAATGTTTAGGAGGGGGACACGTCTTAGTAGCTACTCATGAATTATTTTCAGGGACCTCTCATAACATTGTTTTCTTCCAAACCTTAGAAACTACATGTATATCCCTACAAGGGCCTGATTTTATAAACGAAATAAAATTTTACTGCACCTTCTAGTAGTACTTATCAATTTTAGATTTTATGCCATTTAAAAAATATTGGTAATAAAACTATTTATTTAAATTTCATTGGGCATGTTATCTTAGTTCTACCATCCCAAGTTCTTATCTAAAATGACAAATATTCACCATCCAGAGAATTTACGATGATGTGAACTTCAACCTCTGATAATTAGCGATGAGTTTGATCATGCCAATACCAGATAGATATTTTGGATCTACTAACCAAGTGTAATATTTTGGTTTTTATCCTTTCAAGGGTATGTTTTAAGGACTATCTGCATGTTATATATCCTGGCTACAAAGAATAAAAGATCACTACTACAAGTTATTAAGGATCATTACTATAATTAAGTCTATTTGTAGGCATTACCTTTTTTCTGAATTTATTTTAAAAAATCACTGTTAAAACACAGCTTTTATCACATTAATACCCATCTCAAACACACACGCACACATACAGATATACACTTAAATGTCTTTAGGGAAACATTAAAAGATTCAGCTTAAATATCTAATCTCCAGTCCTATTTTTCACAGTTTTCCATCTTGAATCACTAGCTTACCCATTGTTCTGCCTAACCTCCTTTCTTACCTGAAGAACCTTCACAAATACTTTTGCAATTTAAATCCTATTTATAATTGGGTATCAGCTTAAATCTATCCTCTTAAGCTTTCCATGACCAATTTAGCCCAAACTAATGTCCCATTTCTTTTCTTATATAGCACTCACTATCTTTATCATACTGCTAAGCAACTATCATCCACCTAAATAAATTACATAACTATTTCTTTTGTATGCCTTACCTCAATGAGACTGTAAGCTCCCTACAGCCAAGCACTGTTTCTTAAACATCTTCTTCTCTCCATGTCATCTATTAAGCTTGATCACTTCTTAATGGGTAGAAAAGAAGAGATCACTGAGAGTGGGCACAAGGGGAATGGTCCCTATGAATTAAATGAGCATGAGAGAGAGTGTGTGTGTGTGTGTGTGTGTGTGTGTGTGTGTGTACGTATTTTTTCCCCCAAATTTTCCTAAGTGAAATTTTCTAGATAAAAAATATTCCAGTTTACTATCCCATAAATAACTGAAATGTCCTGGGAATAATACAAATTTAAAAATACAAATCAAAAGTAAGTTTCCCAGACTGCCTATCATATCTAAAGATAGCCCAGATATTTTTTGAAAGATCATGTGTCTTGAAATTTAGTTCAATATGTATAGTGAATTTTCCTATAGATTACAGCCTTTACTCACAAATCATACAATTTGATTCAGTTACCAGAAGGGGTGTGGGTAAGGTAGACAAGTCACACGACTTCAGGAAAAGACATGTCCTCAAACCAAGCCAGCAGATCAGAAATAAAGGAAACCCCAACTTACCAGAGGTCCAACTGAAGAAACCACAGCAGCCATTATCTCTTCCTCTTTGTTCATCTCTGTAGAAGGAGTGGAGTCCTACTACAAAAATATAGCTGAGAAAGAGAAATAAGTCATGAAAATCAATCCTGCTTTGGCAATCTCAGACTCACCAAGTTGGAATCCTAACATACAAGCGAGCATGGCTTCCCTAAGAACACAAAAGGAACCCGCAAGATTAGTGAGAGAAAAAAAAATTCTTGGTCCTGGAGATCGTGAAATTTTTAATACTATTAAATGTAGTCACAGCTAATAGGCCAGACATTGTACAAGGAGCTTTTAAAATACTTTCTCATTTGATCTTCATATCAACCCAATGAGAATTATATATATAGATGAGGAAATTGAGGATTAGAAAACTTACTTATCCAAGGTTATGCATGACTCCGAATCAGTCTAATTCCAATGCCCATACCTTTGCCACTAAATTAACTTGCTTTGTGATGTTGTAAAAAGTTGATATAAGTGGAGCTATTTTATTTTATTTTTTTTTTTTATTTATTTTTTTTTTTTAGCTGAGCCATCCCGCCACCTGTTGGCAGCTCACGGCTGCTCAGCTCGGGCTGACTCGAACCACTGTTGCTCAGAGCTCAAACTCTTGAGCGAGCTCTTAACCAACTGAGCCACTCAGCCGGCCCTTGGTGGAGCTATTTTAAAATGGAACCAGAACAGCCATTCCAGAGGAAATGCCTTGCACATCTTGCTCCTTGAGCCTTTGGAATGTTTGAACTGGGTAAAATAACCTTTGGACTGGACCATATCAACATTGTCTTATAAACAATTGTTTGTAAAACCAACAGGAAAAGCAGATAACCTGAACACAAGGACTGATGACCATGGATATTCTTTAGAATCAGTAACCAGCCATGTATAGCTAAAGAGCAACTTAGCTTATCAGTAGTTGCATGGCCTCACAATTAGGAACTTTGTTATGCTTAAACATGGTGAATCTGCACCTGCCCTGAACAGGCACCTTGCTTCCCATAAGATTCAGTATTGAGGTTTTGCTCGATAAACACAGCAGAATTTAATCTAATCTTACAGATTGTCAATCAGAAGCTCATCTGAAATGATATTTGCAGTAATTAACCACTATATGGAAAAAACAAGAATTATATAAAGCAAGGCTATTATAAATTCAAAGAACTTTAGAGATACACAATTTAAATAGATATGAGTGTACTAAAACAACTTTATTGAAAGTATTTTCAAGCATTCACGGAGCATTTCCTAAATTAATCATATGCCATAAAGACCACTGACCACAGAAAATCTCAATCAAAAAGAAGAAATTGAATACACTACATTCTCTAATCACGATGCAGTAGAATTTTAAATGTAAATGGAAGTGTGAAGGGCGGGAAAAACCATAAATCCTCCTAAGCAGCTCATTAAGTCAAAGAGAGCATGTTAAAATATAATTGCCAATGAATTAGAAAATAAGAGTATTACAGATTAAAAAATGTATGGGTTTCTGCCAAAGCTTTAAAGAGATTAAATTTATACCCTTAAATACTTTCCAGTAAAATTTTTAACAAGAATAAAAATATTAAACATTCAAATAAAGAAGAAAAATAAATAACAAGCAAGGCATAAGGAAGAAATAACAAAGGAAGAAACTAATAAGAAAACAAATAATCAAACAAAAACAGCTGTGAAAGGTAGAAGTTGATTCTCTCAATAATGAAATATACAAGTCACAGGCCAGTCAAAAAAAGAGAAAATACCAATTAACCAAAAATATAAATAAGAAAGGGGCTATAACAGATAAAACATCTTAAAGTTGTATGCCAATAAAAATAAAATTACCCAAAGGATAATTGCTGTTTAAAATTTTTCTAAAACTGAACCAAACAGCAGAAAACTTAAGTAGGCCAATGTAGCAGACTGCTAATTTCTATTAATATTTGACAGAGGTTGGTCACAAGGTCACCCAGCTAGAGACATTTCCCAACCTCTTTACAGGCAGATGTGCCCATGTCACTAAACTGCAGCAAATGAGATCTGAATAAAAGAGATGGTATGCAACTTCCAGGTCACATCTTTAAAAGGGAGCTGTTTGCTATCCAGTTCTCTGTCTCCCATTACAATGAAATGCACAATATGAGAGAGCCAGTTTCTATCACAGGGAGCATAACACCTTCTAGGGGCTGGTGGAGCAAAAAGATGGATAGAACCTGGGTTTCCAGATGACCTAATGGACCACAGCTGCCTACCCCTATCCACCCTCATCACTGCCAGCCACCTACCAACTCAGACTTATTTATATGAGAAAGTAATTGTCTTTCTTGTTCAAACCACTTGGACTCTGCTAAAGCTGCAAAATTAATTTCCTAAGACAGTGAGTGGTCATGAAAGAAAAAGTTAAAGGTATCAGGTAAGCAGGGTTTAGTTAAATCAAGAAAAAATGTGACTATCTTAAGAATGTTCAGTAGTTTATTCCATGACACTAGGGGAGTTTCACTAGACACAATGAAAAGATTTTGGTGGAAGAGAAATAATAAATTGAGGGAGGAAAAACACAGTGTAGTGTGGAGATAAGGCTTGGATAAATAAAATAATCTAAGAGGATTCCTAATATTGAAGGTTCAAGGTTATCAATAAAAGAGGTTTTCCTTTATAACAGTGTTTTTCTACCTTTTTTCAGGTCATGGATTCCTTTGCAGATCCAATGAAAATTATGACTCTTCTCCCAGAAAACTCATACATATAATTAGAAGGGTCTCAAATCTGAGGATGCAAAAAAGTTCACAAGGCATGCTTCTTAAAAAGGAAATTATGTGGCTCCATGCAAGATCTAAATCAGGGCCTTTAGGTGTGAAGCACAGAAATCTACATTATCAACAAGAATCTTGAGAAATACAGTTCTAAGATAACTCATGAACCCCAAATTAAAGACCCTCCTGTACACACTTGAAAATTCAATTGAAATATTTTTACCAAGAGGATTCTACAGTACAGGCAAAGCTGTGGCCCTGCGTTAGTTAGTTCCTTCAGCTGAATTTCTGCTTCACACTTGGTATTTCTTGAACTACTCTTCATCTCACAGTGCAGAAACAATACTTGTGCCAAGTTTAAACACAGTTTAAAACATAACGGAACCTGTTTTAACAAATATTAACAATGACTACATATCAACACCAGTGGATCTTAACTTTTGGGGGCCCCATCTCAGAATCTGACCCTGTTCACAGAATAATGCACATGCATATATGATGCTGCGTATTATTTTAGGAAGTTTGACCCCTCCCAAACCCAAACACTGACACCCACATTAAGAAGTCCATTTTTATAAGATTGGAAAGAAAAAAAATTGGCTACAAGAAATAATAAAAAAAAACCCTTTTTTCCAAAACAGAAATGCAGACCTGCAAAGAGTGACTTAAGACATTTTCAATTCCAAGGAATACAGTAATGGTTTCCTGCATCTTTAAAATTTACTAAGAATGTTTTAAAGTCATCCTTTCTTTTTAAATTTGTGAAGATTAATAAATTTCTCCTTGGCAATATGCCATGTAGATAATGCTAGTCAAATATGTTTAACAATTGAACTGAACGATAAACATTTTAAAAATTTTATAATCAGAATAAACAATGCTTTTTAAAATTTAATATATTCAGTTTGATCTCAAATGTGTAAAATATTACAGAAAAAGACTGCAAGAGAGTAGGCCCAAACTACCGAGACCTCTGAGACCTGGGCCTATGACGTTTACCCTTTTTCTACTTTGCTATACTTTCCAAATAGACAATAAGAACTATCTATGTATATGTACATTGTGGTTTCCTATAGGAGTGAAATTCCAGAGTGGCTGTCCACAGCCCCCAGCTTCTAATGTTGGTTTGGCTACTGTGGAAATGTGATTATAGGCAAGTCACTTAAGCACAATGAATCAGTTATTAGCAAATGAGGCTAACCACATTATATGTTTCTACTTTCACCTTTGACATTATGCAGAAGATATCTAGGCAGTTATTTCCCCAGTAATAATTTTTTAGATATTTTTTCTGGATGTTGAGACTTCACTCAAACCCTGTCTTCCCAAGCAGTGCAGAAGATTTAAAGAGAAACTTCACTTGCGGTGGTTCCTAAACCATGTGTTTGCTGAGAACTTCAGCGCCACGGAGCAGACAAGCATTTTCCAACCAAATCAATGGTTCCATTGTCATGTCAGGGAAAGATCGGTGATTTAAAAGTGATTATCTGAAAAGCCGTAAAATGAGCCGGCACGAAAAAGCTGGATTACTCAAAGACGAGAATGTCCACGTGTCAGGTGACCAGTTAGCCGGTTCAGAAGGCAGGAGACTGTTTCTTCTCCAGCCTCGCCCTCTTTCCCTAATTGCCCTCCTCTGCCAACTCGGGGGTTCCCCTCCTCCCTCCATCCAAGTCGCGGGACTGGGAAGAGCGCGAGGGTCCGGTCGAACCCCCAGCCCAGGCCCCCGAGCCCGACGCGCCCCAACCCCTGCCACGGGGGGCACCGACCGCCTTCAGAGGCCGGCCAGGGAGAGACTGAGTAGAAAACTGGGTTGCAGGCCCAGCCCCAATCGCCTCTCGGGGTGGGCGGATCAGATCAGGGACAGCGGATCTGGAGGGAACGGCCACGCCCCGGACGCCGCGGGGAGCCAAGCGCCGAGGGAGGGGCAGCGGGAAAACTGGACCTGGCGCCCGGGACGAATACCTGGCGGCCGAACTGAGGACAACTGAGGGCACTCGCAGAGCAGGGCGGGAACGCTTCCAGCAATGGCGTCGGCTCGGCTGGGCCAGCCGCCAACACGCCTGTGCGCCTGCGCAACCAGGGCGTCGGAACTACAGTGCCCAGAGTCCTCAGCGTCTGTGCCTTTTCTTTTTCTTCTCTTTGTCTGCATTTATGAGGGAGAGAGAGGGCTGTGTTTATCGTCAATTTGGGTGACCTGAAAATTCAAATTGAATAAACTTGTAGTGAGAGGCCATAGCTGTGTGTCAAGCACTAACACTAGGCACTAGCGTCACAAAGAAGAATGACACAACTCTTGCCTCGGAACATATCCCTGTGACTGAAGAAATAAAGCCGTTGAGAGGTGTCAATAGAGGTAGACCGCCTGTAAATTAGTTAAAGCCCCAGACGCCCGCAGAGTTGGTAGAGGCGTGTCCACGCCTTTGCATGTTTTTCATTCAAGTTCTTGACTGAAAAAAATCGATAATAGTTTCTGGGTTTTTGAACCAGAGATTGTTTTCTTGACTCATTCAAATAATACTAATATATTGTGTAATTAATGCATTATATTATACAATTAATAATAATATAAATGTTAATATAATGTCATCGATTATATGTTAATATGTAATATGTTAATGTCTATTAATATTATATAATTATATGATTATTATTTTTTAAAGATTTTTATTGGGGAATTGGGGGGATGGGAACAGTGTTGGGGAATTGGGGGGAGGGGAACAGACAAATTGCTGTCGTTTTGGTCTTCAGTCTAGTTGTGGAGGACGTTGCTTCACTGGCCCAAGTTGGCACCATCATTGCGCTCTTCCCGGNGTATTGCCATCAGAGAATCAGCAAAGGTAGTTGACCAAGCCCAAAGGAGAGTGTTGAGGGGCGTCGATGACCTGGACTTTTTCATAGGGGATGAAGCCATAGATAAACCCACCTACGCCACAAAGGTAAGCCCCGTCCAGGAGGCAGAAGAATGAACAATGCAGAATGGTAGCTTAACTGGAAGTTGACTTGTGAGTTGTGGAATGTGTTTTTAGTTTTAGGTTTGAACGGAGGTTTTGTGGTTGTTTTTGAATATGGTATATTTTGCTGTGGAGGAACCAGCAGATTTACCAAGCCCCGGAACACAGAACGGACCCGGAATACTGGGTTACACGCGGGGGCCAGATCTGCCCCCTGGGAAATGGCAGCTTGGCTAATTAACCTGTCAGATACGGCAAGTTGCAGATTGAGTAATTAAAAAGAAGCACTAACGTTATTTAACTAGACATTTGTTCTAAGAAAAGAAAAGCCTCCAATCGTCGGGTGGTATGGTAGACGGGCCACACTTTCCATTGTGCAGACGGCCTTCGCACTTTGGAGGCCGAATAGTTGGAGCAGAATATCAGCAACAGCACAACTTCATCTTCTGTTACAGCCCTGGTGTCTCTACATTCACTTCATGCAAAGGAGACCTCTGTTTTCTAACCCGGTCTCTGCCGGTGCTGTTACATGGTGGCTGCCGCCGGTGTGGACGGAGCCTGACGTACTTTGCTGTCTCTCTTGTTAGTGGCCAATAAGACATGGAATAGTTGAAGACTGGGACCTGATGGAAAGGTTCATGGAGCAAGTGATCTTTAAGTACCTTCGAGCCGAACCCGAGGACCATTATTTTTTAATGACAGAACCCCCACTGAATACACCAGAAAATAGAGAGTATCTTGCAGAAATTATGTTTGAATCGTTTAATGTACCCGGACTCTACACTGCAGTTCAGGCAGTGCTGGCCTTGGCAGCCTCGTGGACATCTCGGCAAGTCGGCGAGCGCACGTTAACAGGGATCGTCATTGACAGCGGGGATGGGGTCACCCACGCTATCCCAGTGGCAGAAGGTTATGTAATTGGAAGCTGTATCAAGCACATCCCGATTGCAGGTAGAGATATTACGTATTTCATTCAGCAGCTGCTAAGGGAGAGGGAGGTGGGAATCCCTCCTGAGCAATCCTTGGAGACCGCAAAAGCCATCAAGGAGAAATACTGCTACATTTGCCCTGACATTGTCAAGGAGTTTGCCAAGTATGACGTGGATCCCCGTAAGTGGATCAAGCAGTACACGGGGGTCAATGCCATCAACCAGAAGACGTTCCTTATAGACGTCGGCTACGAGAGGTTCCTAGGACCTGAAATTTTCTTTCACCCCGAGTTTGCCAACCCAGATTTTATGGAGTCCATCTCGGATGTTGTTGATGAAGTTATACAGAACTGTCCCATCGATGTCCGCCGTCCGCTAAGAATGTCGTCCTTTCAGGAGGCTCCACGATGTTCAGGGATTTTGGACGTCGGCTGCAGAGAGATTTGAAAAGGGTGGTGGATGCCAGACTAAAACTCAGTGAGGAGCTCAGTGGCGGCAGAATAAAGCCCAAGCCCATGGAGGTCCAGGTGATCACACACCACATGCAGCGCTATGCCGTGTGGTTCGGGGGCTCCATGCTGGCCTCGACCCGGAGTTCTTCCAGGTCTGTCACACCAAGAAGGACTACGAGGAGTATGGCCCCAGCATCTGCCGCCACAACCCCGTCTTTGGAGTCATGTCCTAGTGGTGGCCTCGACACCGCCGTTCCCATCGTGTCAGCTGCCGAGCAGGTGTCCTTCAGAGCGCAGGGAAGACCTCAGCTGGCCGGAGCAGCGTGCTCGCGTCGCCGAGTGCATGAGGCACCGCCGGTCAGCTCAGTCCAAGCCGTCTGTGTACCCAGCCCGTCACCTGCCCTCCCTTCCTCCTCTCCACCTGAGCTTCTAGCTGACAGATAGAATTCTGAAGGAATTTCACTGCGACTTTAAAGATTATTAGGAAAATATCCTAGAACATGGCGCAAAATGGTCCCCCCCGACCACCTTCAGGAAAACATATGGGGCTGTAAACCCTTTTCCTCCCAGCCTATTTTTGTAAATAACGTGTTATAAACTTGAAATACAAATTGATGTTTATATTTCCTATCATTTTGTATTTGATGGTATTTGGTACAGCGAGCTAATCCTGAGCATGAGCAGATCTGGGTGTCACGAGTGCTGCTGTGATAGACGTGTTTAATTGTGAGGCATGTTGTGACGCGTGTGTAGGGCAGACGATGTAAACCAGAACAAACTTTGTTGCCACATGTGTGCCAGAAAATGACTGCACTTTATTGGAGTGACATGAAGTTGAAACACTAAACAGTACTGTATGAGAAGCATTGTAGATAACGTACCTTTTCATGTTCTTGTCTGAACTTTCTGGAACTGTTTTGTAGAAGATGCCGGTTTGCTGTTGGTGAGTGTTGGATGAAATACTCCCTTGCACCATTGTAATAAAAGCGGTTAGACTCTTTAAAAAAAACACAAAAAAACCCCCCAAAAAACAATGAGACTGTTTCCACTCTAACCCATTCCTATTTTGTGTGTCTTGGATTCTCTGCTGCTTTGATTGTGTATGAGGCCCATACAGGCTCAGGCCCCTTCAGATGGAGATCTGCAGGGAAATATAAAGCTCAGTGAAACTGAACACAGTTCAAAACTGGGCTCTTGAGATGTCAAAGGACCAATGAATAACTTTGGGGAAAGTATGACATAACCCATTGACCTTTGAACTATAGAGGGGAAATGCAAGTAGGAAATCAAACTCCTGAAGATAACAAATACGATATCTGAAATGAAAAATAGACTGGATTGGGTTAAGAACAGATTAGACACTGCAAAAGAAAAGATTAGTGAAGTCAGAGACATACTCGTACAAATAGAAACTGCACAAAATAAAACAGGAAGAAAAAAGATGGAGAATGGAACAGGTGGTAAAAAGATGGAGAAAAGATGGAAGAAAAAAGATGGAGCTCCAGTGAATTATGGAACAATATTAAGTAGCCTAACTATGTGTAATTAGAATTCCAGAAGGAGAGGAGAGGGTGAGGGAATAGAAAAATACTTGAAAAAATAACTAAATACTTTCAAAATTTGATGAAAATTATAAATCCACAGATCCAAGAAGTTCAATGAAATGCAAAGAAAAGACATGAAGAAAATCACACCAAGGCACATCGTAATCAAACTGATACAAATCAGCAATAAAGAACAATCTTAAAAAACAGAGGATCAAAGAAAATGTATGTACTGGGGGACAAAGAGAATTCTTATAGAAAATTAAAAAAGTAAGCTAGAAGACAATGGAGCAACACTTTTAAAGTATAAAGTACTGAAAGAAAAGAAAAAAACCATTAGCCCAGAAATTTATACCATTCAAAATATTTTTATAAATGAAGATGAACTTGTAGTGAGATAAGATGGAGTAAACACACTTTTCCCTATGCCTGCCACTAAGAACAGCTGAAACCCTTCAATATTATATATAAAACAAGTATAAGGAGACTCTGAAAATTGAACAGAAGGCAGTCCAGGTCCCTACCTTGCAACCTGAGGAAAGATACAGTGGTGAGTTGCCTTGGTTTTCTTTTTCCTCCTATACTCAGGCCTGCGTGCTGGAGAACTGGCAACCCAAAATGTTATTCAGTGCGATTTTTAAAAAGCCCCAAGAAAAGCCTGCTCTCTCTATCCAAAGGACCAAGAAAAAGGCAGCCTAGTACAACAGGAAACTTTAAAGAAAATAACTACTCTAGCCAAACACAACAGACAAAACTGGTCCCACTTCATCCCCATCAGCAAAGGCTGGGTAAGGAACTTAGACTTCCACCCTTATCTGACTATAATGAGGTGCTCCTCTGTCCCTACAGGAGTGGTGTCAGAGAAGGTTTTGTGGGAGCTTGGACTCTCATTCACATCTGGTAGTATTAGGCCTCCCCCCCCACAGTGTCAGTGGCAGCCATTTGGAAGCAGCAATAGAATGCCACTCCCCTCCTGACAAAGTGTTGTCAGTGGTAATGGCTAGTGGGGAGCCTGAAATTCTACCCCTGCCCAGAAGTAACAAGAAATTTCCCTCCCCAGAGCTGTTAATAGAAGCTGAGTAACCTGGATTCCAACCCCACCAAAAAATAACCAGGTGGTAGTGACCTTCCTTCTCTCACCAGAGTGGTGTCAGAGAAGGCCTGCTAAAACATGAGATTTAAATAAAAATCAAAAGTACCATAAAATAATTCTCAAAGAATCCCCAAATTTGGCAAAAAACATAAATCTGCAAATTCAAGAAGCAAAGAAAATTCCAAGAAATCCAGTTTAAGACAGATAATCAAACTCCTGAGAACTAAAGATGAAGAATCCTGCAAACAGAAAGAAAGGAGACCATACCAGTAAAAGAAAAACAATTCAAATGACAGTGGGTTTCTCATCAGAAACCATGGAGGCCAGGAGGTGGGACAACATCTTTCAAGTGCTGAAAGAAAATAACTGTCAACCAGGTTATGAGTTTAATCAATAACAATGCAGCAAAAATTCTTCCCATAATGTTTCCACCTTTGTACTGTAAAGATACATTGGAACAAGAAAATACATTGCTTGATATAAATTGTGTTAAAATTCTCTCTGGAGATGAACCAAAACTATTTGAATACAACACTCAATAAAGTAAAGCAGAAAAACTGGAAGAGAAGCCAACAGTGAAAAAACGAGAAGCAGCACGCGTTAAAAATATATGATCTAGGGCCGGCCGAGTGGCGCGATGGTTAAGAACTCGCTTGGGATGCCAGAGGGCCCCGGTTCGGATCCCACATATGAGGGCCAGTGACACTGCCCTCTA
>NW_017731411.1:3109172-3120466 GCF_001890085.2 Hipposideros armiger | reverse complement strand
GGGCCAGTGACACTGCCCTCTACAGCTAAGATGCTGAACAACAGCTCAACCTGGAGCTGGGCTGCAGTGAGTCACTGGCGATGGCATAGGCTGCAGCCCCTGTGGCAGTGGGTTGCCATGGGCTACCGTATGTAGCCAGCAGTCAGCGTGAGCGGCCAGCAGCCACAGTGAGCGGCCATCCAGAAGCCAGTGACTGATCTGCCTCGCCCGGGAAGAGCGCAATGATGGTGCTAACTTGGGCCAGTGAAGCAACGTCCTCCACAACTTGACCGAAGAACCAAAGGACAGCAACTTGTCTGTTCCCCTTCCCCCAATTCCCTAGCACTGTTCCCATCCCCCCAATTCCCCAATAAAAATCTTAAAAAAAAAAGGAAGAAAATGACCAAAACATAGTAAGATGTATACGCACAAAGATATCCATACTGATATCTATTAATATTTATTGAATCCATGCAATCCATTATTGAAAAACTAGAGCTAAGCAAAACATTCAACAGGAGAATAAACAAATTTAAAGAATTAACTCAGAAATAATATTTATTTATTTATTTTTAATTTTTCAATTACAGTTGATATATAATATTATATTAGTTTCAGGTGTACAACATAGTGATTAGACATTTATATAACTTACAAAGTGATCACCCTAATAAGTCTGGTACCCATCTGACACCATACATAGTTATTAAAATATTATTGACTATATTCCCTATGCTGTACTTTACATCCCCAAATCTGTTGTTGTAACTGGCAATTTGCACATTTTTTTTTTAAGGATTTTATTGGGAAATTGGGGGAGGTGAACAGCATTGGGGAATCGAGAAAGGGGAACAGACAAGTTGCTGTCCTTTTGTTCTTCAGTCTATTTGTGGAGGAGGTTGCTTCACTGGCCCATGTTGGTATTATCATTGCACTCTTCCCAGCTGAGGCAGTCGGTCGCTGGCCACTGTACAGCTGCTCACAGTGGCTCAATGCAGCTCTCGAGGTTGCTGGCCACTCACGCTGTCTACCAGCCACTTATGGTAGCACAGCAGCCCACTGCAGCAGAGGCTGCAGCCTATGCTGTCGCTGGCGATTCACGGCAGCCCAGCTCCAGGTCGAGCTGTTGTCCACCATCTTAGCCATAGAGGGCTCAGCATCACTAGCCCTCATGTAGGATCCGAACCGGGGTCCTGCTGCTCAGAGCTGGAGTCCCTAGCCAGCTCTTAACCAACACGCCACTCGGCTGGCCTGCAATTTGCACATCTTAATCCCTTCCCCTTTTTTACCAAGTGTACCACACTATCACAATATTATTGACTTTATTTCTATCCTATATATTACATCCCCGAGGTTTGTTTTATATCTGGAGCTTTGAACCTCTTATTCATCTTTATCTTTTCCCTCCTTTAAAATTTTTCAATTAGAGTTGAAATATTAGTTTCAGGTGTACAGCATAGTGGTTAGACATTTATGTAATTTAGGAAGTGATCCCCTGACTAGTACCCATCTGGCACTATACATACTTATTAACATATTATTGATTATATTTCCTATACTTTACATCCCCATGACTATTTTGTAACTACCAGTTTGTATTTCTTAATCCCTTCACCTTTTTTACCCTGCCTCCAATCCCCCTCCTATCTATCACCACGATGGATCTAGTACGCATCTGACACCATACATAGTTATTACAATATTACTGACTATATTCTTTATGCTATACTCTACACCCCCCTTACTATCGTGTAACAACCAACTTTTACAGCTTAATCCCTACCTCCAACTGCCTCTCCCATCTGGCAACCATCAAAATGTTTTCTGTATCTATGAGTTTGTCTCTGTTTCATTTGTTTATTTCGTTCTTTAGATTCCACTTATAAGTGAAATTATATGACATTTGTTTTTCACTGTCTGACTTACTACAATTATCACAATACCTTCTAGATCCATCCATGTTGTTGCAGATGGAAAGATTTCTATCTTTTTTATGGCTGAGTAATGTTCCGTTGTACATATATATGTACCACCTCTTCTTTGTGCATTTATCCATTCAGGCACACCCAGATTGCCTTCATAACTTGGCTTATGTAAATCACGCTGTAATGAACATATGGATGCACATGTCCCCTCGAAGTAGCACTTTGGGTTTGTTCAGATAAATACCCAGACGTGGGATTATTAGGTCCTTTTTTGTCCCTTGTTATAGTCATTGTTTTAAAGTCTATTTTGTCTGTTTCCATTTTCATAAAATATCTTTCTTTATCCCTTTACTTTCAGTCTGTGTGTGTCTTTCCATCTGAAGTGGATCTCTTGCAGGCAGCATATGTAAGGGTCTTGTTTTCTTATCCATTCAGCCACCCTATGTCTTTTGATTGGAGTATTTAATCCACTTATATTTAAAGTAATTAGTGATATGCATATAGTTACTGCCATTTTGTTATTCAGATTTTTTTATCTTTTTTTTTTCTTCCTCTAGAAATCCCTTTAACATTTCTTGTAATGCTGCTTTGGTGGTGATGAACTTGTTTAACTTTTTCTTGTCTGCGAAGTTCTTTTTTTTTTTCTTTTAAAAACATTTTTATTAAAATATAGCTGGACTTCCAGTAAGATGGCGGAATAGACAGACGCTGTGCCGACTACCTCCCAGGATCACAACAAAATTACAAATAATTTATAAGATATTCAACCTCGGAAGTTCCCTGTATCCTAGATGAACAGAACCTCTAAACGAAGAACTTAAAAAGGAGGCCACGTCAAGTCTGGTAGGAGGGGCAGAGATGAGAGAGGGAGAACCCCATGAGGGACATCTCAGCGGTGGGGAGGATTCTTCGGTTGGGGGCGAGTCATTCCGGCCCCACACCGCGCTCACCACCCCAGAGTTATGTTGCCGGGAAGAGGAGTTCTATGATAGCTGGAAGGAGAAAATAGTGAGGACTCTCTTTGCTCAGCTCGGTGAGGCTGGGGGCGGCTGGAGAAACAGTGGAGCTGGCAAACCGACTCGCTCGCTGAAAAGAAAAAAAGAAAAAAAAAAAAAAGAGAAGCCGGCGACTGATCTGCCTCGGAAAAAATATATATATATATATATATATATATATATATATATATATATATAGCTAACATACAATATTATATTAGTTTCAGGTGTACACAAGGTTATTCAACATTTATATACCTAAAGAAGTGATCACCATAAGTCCAGCAACCATCTGACACCATACAACACTATCACAATATTATTGACTATTCCTTATACTGTGCATTACATCCCCATGACTTACTTGTTTCATACCTGGAAATCTGAACCTCGTTCCCCTCCACCTTCCCCCTCCTTTTTAATTTTTCAATTACAGTTGACTTTCAATATTACTTTATATTAATTTCAGGTATACAGCAGAGTGTTTAACTTGTATAATTTAAGAAGTGACCCCTTGTCACTTACCTAGTTATTGTATAGGTGTGTCCCTCATGTGGTTGTGTGTGCTCTCCTGTTGTAGTTGAGCCTTGGGTGCTGTATGCACATCAATAGGAGGGATTGATCCTCAGGCTGATTGCTTGTGAGGACTGGCAGTGACTACAATGGAGGAGCTGTGGTGCAAAGGCTGACCCTACAGAGCAAGGTTCACTTTAGCAGGGCTCTGGTGGCTGCCCAGTCTTCTCTTTGGGTGTGTCATTCTTGGAGGTGACTGGGTGATGCTATAGCCCAGTCTGAAGCTGGCCACTGCACTTGCCAGCCCTGGGACCTCCTGGGAGGGGGCCCACTGAGGGCCAAGTTGAGCTGCAGTCTGTGCCCTGCTCAGGGCAACCTGGCATGAGACACAAAGCAATCCAGAGAAGGCCACCACCTTCACTGTGCTTTGAGGTGCCTTGAGAGGCCAAGCCAGGAACCAAAGCTGGCTGTCACTAGTGCTGGGCTTAGGGCTGCTCAGCCAGAGGTACGTGACATGCCAAAGCCAGATACCACTGGTTTAGGTTTTGTGAACCTTTTAGAGACTTTAGGAAAGTCCACAGCATGAGCCAAGGCAGGACATTTATACAGAGAAACCACTGGAAGCGGCTTGGGTGTGCCCCAAAATTCGGTGGGGTGGGGTCTCAGAGAATAACTAGGGTGGGGCAGATGAAAGGTGATAGCCAGGTTGATGGAGACTCAGGTATGGCATCTGCACGTGGGATAGGGGAGGGCTCAAGAAAGAAACAATGGTTTCCTTCAGCTCCTTTGTCTGGGAGAAAGCTGCCCCTCCAGCCCTCATCCTGAAGCTATACAATTCATTTCTTCCCTGTAAGTCCCTGGTGCCTTTTGAGCTGCTGCCCCAGTGCTGGAGCTCAGAGCGAGTCCAGTCAGCAATAAGTCCATGTGCAGGCCCCTTAAAAGGAGCGCCTAAGACTGCAGCCATCCTTGTATCTCTCAGCCACAATCTCTGCTGGTTTTCACAGCCAGAAGTTATGGGGACTTCTCTCCCAGACACTAGAACCCTGGGCTGGGGAGCCTGGTGTGGGGTTAGAACCCCTTGCTCCTCCAGAGAGGTGGGGACCTCTGCAGCTGAGATATCCCTCCCAAATTTTAATGGTCACATGTGGGCATGGGATCATCCTGTTCTATGTCTCTGGCCCTCTTACCAGTCTCTAGGTGGCTTTTCCTGTATGTCTGCAGTTGTAGGGCTTCAGTTCAGCTAGGCTTCAGGTGATTCTCTATAATGGTTGTTCTGTGGTTTAGTTGTAATTGATGTGGTCCTGAGAGGAGGTGAGAACCACGTTTACCTTCTCTGCCATCTTGACCAGAAATCTCTGCGAAGCTCTCTATTTCTCCTTCAATTCTAAATGATAGCTTTGCTGGGTAAAGTAGTCTTGGTTGTAGGTCCTTGTTTTTCATCATGTTGAATATTTTGTGTCAAATCTTCTGGCCTGCAAAGTTTCTGTTGATAAATCAGCTGACTGATCCTTTGTAGGTAACTAACTGCTTTCTTCTTGCTGTTTTTAAGATTTTCTTTTTTGTCTTTAACCTTTGGCCTTTTCATTATGATGTATCTTGGTGTGGGCCTCTTTGGGTTCATCTTATGTGGGACTTAGCACTTCCTGGGCTTGTATGTCTATTTTCTTAGCCAGGTTAGGGAAATTTCCCATCATTATTTCTTCAGCTAGGTTCTCAATCCCTTGCACACTCTCTTCTCCTTCTGGTGGCCCTATGATGTGAGTGTTGGTAGACTTGATGTTGCCCCAGATGTCCCTTAAACTATCCTCATTTCTAAAATTCTTTTTCCTGTTCTGACTGAATGTTTTCTGCTACCTTGTCTTCCATATCACTGATTTGATTCTCCGCTTCATCTAATCTGCTGCTGATTCCTTCCAGTGTAGTCTTCATTTCAGTTATTGTATTCTGTATTTCTGATTGATTCTTTATTATGATTTCTATGTGCTTTTTAATGATCACTATCTCTTCATTGAAGTTCTCACTAAATTCCTTGAGCATCTTTATAACCAGTGTTTTGAACTCTGTCTCTGATAGATTGCTTGCCTCCATTTCATTTAGTTCTTTTTCTGGGTTTTCTCCTTTTTTTTTCTTTTGGGACATGTTTTCTTGTGTCCTCATTTTGGCTGCCTCTCTGTATTTGTTTCAATATGTTAGGTAGATCTGTTATGTCTCCCAGTCTTGGCAGGGTGGCTATATGTAGTAGGTGTCATGTGGGGCCCAGTGGCTCAGTCTCCCTGATCACCTAAGCCATGTGCTTAAGAAGTATCCCTTGTATGGGTTGTGTGTGCCCTCCTGTTATAGTTGAACCTTGATTGATGCTAGCACATCAGTGTATGGGACTGACCCTCATGCTGACTGGCTGTGAGGATTGGCCATGACCACAGCATACAAGCTTCTGTGTGGAGGCTGACCCCATGGAGTGGGATTTGCCCCAGCGGGCTTGCTGCCTGCCAAGACCACCCTTTGGGTATGCCACTTTGGGGCTAATAAAGTAGTGCTCTGTTGTGGTCTGAAGTCATTCTCTGTGTGTGTGTTGGTTCTGGGGCCTCTTGGGAGGGGTTCCTGTGCAGGCTAAAGTCAGTTACTACCTGTGACCTTCCTGGGGCTACCTGATAGGGGCTACTAGGCGATCTGTGGTTGGTGGTTGCCTGTGCTTATCCTGGAGGCACTTGGGAGAGGCCATACTGTGAACCAAGGCTGGCTGCCTCCAGTACTGAGTCTAGGGCAGCTAAGCAACAAGCCCAGGGCACCCTGAGGCTTGCCACTGCCTGCCAGCTGCCTGAAAGGCATAGCTTCTGAAAGAGCATCAGGTGGTATGCTAATTGGGTGAGGCAGGGACTCAGGGTGGGGTGAGTGGTGTTCACCAGACTAATGCAGGTTCAGATTTTGCTGTGTGTGTGGAGGGCTCAACAGAGGAAAGATGATACCTATCTGCTGGTTGCATGGGAGGAGAGCACAACACAGAGACAATGGTGGCTATCCCTCCAGCCCTTGCCCTGCATGTTTCTGGTGCCTCCTGAGCTGCTGTCCCTCTGTCGAAGCCCAGGGTGAGTGCCTGGGAGTGAGTAAGTCTGTGAACCAACTGTTTAAGAAGATGTTTGGGTTTCTTACAGCCTTCTGTCTCACCAGATGGACAGAATCCCTGCTGATTTTCACAGCCAGATGTTGTGGGGGCTCCTCTTTCTGATACCAGTGCTGCAGGCTGGGGATCCCAGTTTAGGGTTGTGGCCCTTCATTCTTCAGAGGGGTCCTCTGTGGATGAGATATGCCTTCTAATTCTCACCTGCCACATGTGCGTGTGGGGCCAGTCTGTTTTGTGTCTTCACCCCTCCTACCAGTCTTGATGTGTCTTCTTCTTTATATCCTTAGTTATAGGACTTCTGTTCAGCTAGACTTCAGATGGTTCTCCAGATTGATTGTTCTATAATTTAGTTGTAATTTTAATGTGGTCATGGGAGGAGGCAAGCACAGCATTTACGTACCCTGCCATCTGGCCTGAACCCCCTACTTTGAGGTATCTTGTAAGAAATTGAACTCTATATCAGATGACTCCCCTTGTTGTCTTGCTGCCTGCTTAAGAAGTTCACATTTCTAGGATTTTTCCACAATGGGCCACTCATAGCATTATTTATAAGTTTTACCATTCTTGCCCTCTAAATTTTTTCTGCTTTAGGAATTTTCTCTGATCAGATCTCTGTTGGGTAGATGATGGGGGATCAACCTATTCTCTGATGTGTAGCAGAAGTCAGAAACTGGTTTGTTTGTGTGTGACTTCATACAAGTCCAGGAAATGTCTCATATCCAACAAAAAGGAGAACAGTCTTATAAACCTGCACAGGTGAGCTTTTGTATTGTTTACTTTTGACCTGTGATTAAAGTTGGTGAAATGAAGCTGCAAGCTAACTGTTTTTTATTGATGATTGAAGTCCACAGTGAGTAAACAAGGGAAGATCACAAACAGGCTGGGATCCCAGGAGCACAAGCAAGGACCTCATAAAGACAGACTGAAACCTGTGAAAATGTGTCCAGAAAGACACATTTACCTTTACCTTATTGGGTGTGTTTCAAATATTTTTCTAACGTCAGAAGGGATTTAAAAATTATGTCATAAAGATTGTTAAGGTAAAGGAATTCTGATTAATGTATAGAGAATAATAAGAGTTTTAATAAATCTAATATAAGGAAACTCTAGGATTCCCAGAGAAGAGACTAAACTTTTAATACTCTGAATGCAGGCTTTTAAGGAAAACAAAACTAAAACTTGCCATAAAAACACAAATTAAAAGGGATTTTTAAAAAAAGATTTTATTGGGGAATTGGGGGAGGGAACAGCTTTGGGGGATCGGGGAAAGGGAACAGACAAGTTGCTGTCCTTTTGTTCTTCAGTCTAGTTGTGGAGGACGTTGCTTCACTGGTCCATGATGGTATTATGATCATTGCACTCTTTCCGGCTGAGTCAGATCAGTCGCCAGCCATTGGACGGCTGCTCATGGAGGCTCATGGCAGTTCACTCCGGCTGCCGGCCCCTCACAGTGGCTTATGGCAGCCCATAGCAGCCCCACTGCAGCCAATACCGTCGCTGGCCACTCATGGCAGCCCAGCTCCAGGTCGAGCTATTGTTCGTCATCTTAGCTGTAGAGGGCAGTGTCACTAGCCCATGTGGGATCTGAACTTTCAGCCCTGCTGCTCAGAGCTCGCGTTCTCAAGCCAACTCTTAACAAACGACCACTCGGCTGGCCCCAAGAGGGGTTTTTATATAAGGATCCAAGTGTCTACAATCAACATGGATCTGAGAACATATGAGACTGGTTTGATTGATAATTTTGGTTTCAAAAGAGCCACATGTTTCTTCCTGAGTTTTATCAGTATGCAATATACTGTAAGCATGCATTCTAGTTTTTGTAAGATTTGGTATGTTTCTGATCACCAATTCCAATATGTGTGTTTTTTTTTTCCCTTCATACATCCAAGCAATTCTGAGCCACCAGCTGGGTGTCCTACAATTTAATTCAATTCTGATACTATTTACCCAGAGATAGCATAAGATCCCAGAAGTTAAGGGCTCAGGACTACAAGATTGCCCCCACCCATGCCCATTTCAGATGTCAATTGCAAGTCCAGGTTATCAGCTGTACTTCTGACCCACTGGCTATAGATTAGATGTTCCAACACTCCCTCCCCACCTTGGGTTTGATTAATTTGCTATAGAGGCTCACAGAACTCAGAGGAACATTTTACTTACTAGATCATCATTTTATTATAAAAGGATATAACTCAGGAATAGCTAGATGGAAGAAATGCATAGGGCAGGGTGTAGGGAAAGGGTGTGGAGCTTCCATGTCCACTACAAGCACACCACTTTCCCCAAATTTCCACATGTTCACCAACCTGGAAGCTCTGCAAACCCCATCCATTTGGGTTTTATAGAACCTTCATTACATAAGCATGGTTGATTAAATGATTAGTCATTGATTTTGATTCTCCCTCCAGCCCCTCTCCCCTCCCAGAAAGACAGGGGGTTGGACTGAATGTTCCAACCCTCTAAACACATGGTAAGTTCTCCTGGCAACCAGCCCTATCCCTAGTGGGGGCTTAGTTAATCTAAATTTCTGGTTTTATTTATCAGCTGAATTATATTACTTTCATATGTTTAAGATTATGAAAATTTAACATTGTGTGTTTAATTGCATTGAATTATATTTGTGACAAACTTTTTTTAATCAACAACAATTGTGTTGCTCTGTAGTTAGCTTATACCAAATTTCCTAAGGGCTTTGGTTAACTTTATTACCTAGAACTGATAATAAAATTAACAAATTGTATTTTTTATCTCAAGCACACACACATGCACATTGTCGCTGATCTGTTGACTCGCCTCATTGGCATGAAACAGAAACTGGACCTGCAGTTGATTTGCCTTCCCCTGAGTTTTTCCTTTAGTTTCTCTGATCTCTGGGTTATAGTGTGTTTAATTTCATGATAAAGGGCCCTGGCTTCAGCAGGACATCTCATCACCAAGGTCAGAGGCATCAAGAATGGACACAGGTTTTAATCCATGTTTATGAGGTCTTAGCTTGTGCTCCTGGGATCCCAGGCTGTTTGTGATCCTCCGTTGTTTACTGACTGTGGACTTCAAGCATCAGACACAGAGACAGCTTTGCAGAGGCTGTTACCCAGCCTCCACAATACCCAGAGCAGGTCTCTTTTCAGACAGTAACCAGGCCCCCCCCCCCGGGAGAGGATCCATGACTTTTTGGCTGACACAAATTTCCCATTACATCCAGGCAGGGTCATTGTGGATCCTGGGAATCATGTGTCTTGTCTTGATGGCAACAGTGGTGACCATGATAGTCACAGTTATTCCCTCTATGCAATACTAGAACAAAAATTCTTTTCTGATAAAAAGATCACAGAAGATAATGAAAGAACATCCTGAATGAGAATTTGATGGTCTGTGCTTCTAAGAAATCTAATGTTTTACATAGATAATGAAGAAAAAATGGCTTTTCTGAAGTCTCTATCAATTGTCATTGTTTACACTCTTCTGTGAAAGCAGTTTCATTGATAGGTGTGGATAACTAGCTCAACTTTCACTTAAAGATTACAGATTCGGCTAATTGTAAACATAAATGTGCTTTTCTACACTCAAGTGATATCAAGTCAAATGTAGATCTACAAAAATACATGTTTGTAAAGATAAGCTCTATAGTTGAAATGCTTAAGTTTGGCAAGATGGAATTGAGTAGTGGTTGGGAGATGAGCTTTTGCGTTGATAGTTTTATTTTATTTTCTTGAATTGTGGTTTAGTTACAAGGGTGTATTCACTTTGATAAGTGATAAGTCATTGAGTAGTAGAGTTGTGATTTCTGTGCTTTTTGGTGTATATGTTATACTTCAATAAATGCATTTGAATACGTTTTTGCTATTAGGACAAATAATGTAAATTATAATAAGACTTCGCAATCTTAACATTTGGAGTCTTTGGGTGACCATTTTTCATGAAATGGAAATAAGTGTCCTTCGATAGATACCTGGATAAAGCAGATGCAGTACATCATATATACAATGGAATATTACTCAGCCATAAGAAAAGATGAAAAACTGCCATTTGTGACAAAATAGATTGATCTTTAGATTATCATGCTAAGCAAAATCAGCCAGACAGAAAAAGTCAAGAACCAAATGATTTCACTTACGAGTATCACACATAACACACCTTCCTCCACCTCACACATCGCTCCTTCTGCCTAGAATATTATGCCCTCCCACCTGATCTCTTCACTGCATAATTCCTTTTCCTTGGTATCCAGGTGTGATGGCATCTTTATGGCTTTTTAAGATGCCAACTACTCTGACCATGAAAAGCTGTGTTGGGTGTCCTTCTTGTGCATTTCTATAGTGTCTTATGTATTCCTGGATGACAGCACTTATCATACCATATTGCAATTGCCTGTACTTTACAGTATCTCTTAGCTAAGAGCAAGGGCTGTGTCTTAGTCATCATTTTATCCCCGGCACATAGTATACAGTGCCTCGCACAGAGTAGTTGCTCAGAAGTACTTGCTGAACAATTCTGCGTGGAGACAGGGAATGACCATGGGAGCAAGTTGCTGAAGTGAAAAAAAGTAATTAAAACTGTGTTCTCTCTGAGCAACAGCGGTTCGATGCCCGGCCTGAGCTGAGCTACTGCTGAGCTGCCAACAGGTGGCAGGATGGCTCAGCTAAAAAACAAAACAAAATAAAACTGTGTTTTCACAAGAAACTGAGGAGTATCTCAGTGCAAGACCCTCTAGGTCAGCAGTTCACAACCTTCCTAATGCCGCGACCCCTTAATACAGTTCCT
>NW_017731411.1:3076492-3109037 GCF_001890085.2 Hipposideros armiger | reverse complement strand
CCACAGGTTGAGAACCGCTGCTCTAGATCCTTCCTTTCCGTCTAGCATGGTGGAAATAATATTTGGGATGGTGGCTGTTTCATCAGCTTGGGTCCCTCAGTAACTACGATGAGGAGAACCTTTCGGCCAGCCCATTGAAGGTCACACAAACAAACATGAAGCATTGGCATTCTAGTGAGCAGACCAAAGCAGACACAGCATTGCAGTGGTCTGCTCACTTCACAAATGATGAGGAAAATCTGGGAGATCTTCCTCTAATCTCTACAGGAGAAATATAGCACACACCATCTCCTCTTTCTCACATGTTTCTCTCTTCTTATGACTCCTACTACTTTAGGAAATCTGGGAGTAAATGTGGCCAAACTCTCCCACCATCAGGTATACATACCTCAGAGGATTTCCCTCTCCTACTATCAATTACATCTGTTACAGATGACAGAATGGAACTCAAGTTGAGTCAGTACACATACATGGCTCTAAATGTAAAGGAGATGGAATTAAGGACTTAGAAACTAATCAAAGGGCTAGAATCCACTCAAATGGATTTTAACTATGGAGGGCACGAAGGAGCTTTGTTTTAATGTTTATGTTCATGTGCACATGAAGCCCTTTGAAATAAGATCCCTGGAAATAAAGAGCCATATATTTGAGGGAAACTACAACTCCTGAAGAGGGACAAATAAGTAGAGTAATTCACACTACTGCTTTTCTTACTCTCCTGATTTCTGAGTCTATGGAAGGCAGAATGCCCTCATTATGTAGTATCAATAGTGTAGTCTTTGTCCCTTGACTGGGTAGACATAGATCCTGGGATAATTTTTTTTTTCTGCTCAGCATGCTTCTTTCCCCTCTCCTCTTCTTTCCTACCCTCCTCAGAATTACCAATTTCCTTGGCTATAGTGATTGGTTCAAGGATGGGTATGGAATCAAAGTCCTTTAATCAGACTGCAACTTCTAATGGCACCATGGACAATGAAATAGTCTTTACTCTGGAATCAACAGCTATCAGGATAACTCAAGCCAAAAGCTGCCAATGACTATCTCTGCCATTCTGCCTGCTTCAAAATGGAACGAATCTGGAGGAAAACAGCCATGATAGCCAGACAATGATGTGATGACATCTTTTGAACATCTGAATGCAGTCATATCTGAAGCCATATTTAACCCTTAAACTCTCTAATCATAACCCGTTTGTTTAAGCTTGCCTGAAATGGGTTTTCACAAATTAATAAGAGTCCTGGATAACCCAGTAGGTTTAAGTCACTACAACACGGGATGCATGGACCATAAGACTGGGAATTGAGTCGACTACACATAAAATAATCATGTTTTTGATATGGCAAAAGTAATGTTTAAGATTGTGGCTGCTCTGTATCACTTTGGGAACATAACTATTGGTGAGCAGACTCCCTGCCAACTCACAGTGGACAGATAGCACAAGTTAGCATTAAGAATTGACACTCTGGTGAGAGATATATTCTTTTTGTATATATACCAGAGCATGATATTGAGGAGTAGAAAATTATCATTATAACTGCAATATGCTCTATACCTTACAAAGCATTTTCAAATGTGTCATCTCGTAATCCCCACAGAAACCCTGTTGTGTCAATGCTGTGAATATTTTTAGGCTTTGGCCTTCTAGCAGTGTGTCACTGATCTTTGGAAAACAGGTTTTTGGGGGAGATAGGGAGGAGGAGATTGGATAGATTTATCTATGCTGAAGTTTGCTATTGAATTGCAGTAGCCATGTTTGTTTTATCTTCCCAGCACCCCTGGATTTTTAGGGAAGCAGCCCTTCCTAACTGTGGTGTCAATTGTTTGAGTGGGATAGACATCATCCTCTCCTGCTCCAAGGTTTTACATGGAGTCAGGCCTGGTGAATGAAAGGACCCCAATTCAAGGCAGTAAATGGTTTGGTGACCAGGACAACGCAAGAAAAGCTGAGAAAAATCCTTGGGGATTTTGCTGGAGTCATTTCAAAAGAGGTATTCTCTTTGGGGTTGTAAATGCTACGAACCATGCTAGCTTAGATTTGCCAGTAGATAGATTTGTCATCACTGGAGGAGCCTGATGAAAATATAGCCAATACATAGGAAAGCAGAGCAAAGATGGGGGGTAAATAGTCCTCGATCTAGGAATGCTTGAGTGTCTAATTATACCCCTTAGATTCCTCAGATATGTGAACTTTTCTGATGTGATAGTGTGTTTATGGATGAACTGCCAAGAGTGAGGTTGGGTGTGAGGTATTTTATGTTTAGTCAACTCAATCTAAGGGCAGATTATCTGGTTTATGGATGAATAGAAGTTAAAAAAAAATAGGTGGATATGTTGTGGAAAATGTAAAGAACAATTCAGTGAAGAATTCAAAGAACAAATCAAACATTTGATTTTTTGAGGGCATTAATTGGAACTACATGGTAATCCATAGGTGTCACATTACACATATTACCACAGCGGAACACCTTTCTCCCTTGCCAATAACACCTATGGCGAGGGAATAGCTCATTTGGCTCTAGATCCCAAGACTGACCAGTTGGAGCCTAGAAAAGAATTAGGTAAGGAAAAGGGAGGAAGCAAGGACAAAGAGCTCCCAACGTGAGTCCTGTTGCACTATGAAAAAAGTGAAAACTCACCTGAGAAGAAAACAATTACGAGACTTTTAATATATGATTGAACTAGTAAACTGCCAACAATTTGAATGTTTGGTATTCTTATACTATTGATTGTATTTATACTTTTGGGTGATATTACATTGTCCTTCCAAGGTGTAGTTTAAAATTTACACCAAATCAATTTTTACACTACCTTGCCTAGTTTTAACTGTACTTTTTATATGAAGTTCGTCCTTCCCTCCTTTTGCCCCCATCACTCCTGCTAAATGAGTGATACCTGTACTTGGCCTGAGAACTCTTAGCACCATTTGGTAGAAACATCCTTCTTCTCCTCTTTAACCTTCTCAGACACTTGGGCTGTGGAGGGTATTCCCCAATCCATGTCTCCAGAAGTTGTGAAGCCCAGACGAACAAGTAGAAATGTGATTGGTTTCTTGAATGATATGGAGATATTTTATGGTTGGTCTTTCTTTACTTCTTAAAATATGCTTGAATTAGAATTTAAAAGCAATTTATAATATAAAAGTTCCTGACAACAAATAAACAACATCTTTATTGGCAGGCCAATAAGAGCAGTCAAATTTAGTTTGTAAGGTAACCAAAAACATTTTAAAAAGAACAGTAAAACTTCCAAGACACCTCTCAGTACAAACACTGGTCAGACTGAACACCAGGCATAAAAGAACAAATGCCGAAATGCAAAGGGCCCAAGTTCTTTGTAAAACGAACTTAGGGCAAATCCTTTAACACTGTAAGTACTTACATTGCAATTAGATTACAAACTTGAGTCTGTGGAACTATCAGACAGCTCCTGGTTAACTGGTAGAAGAAAAAAAAAGCAGATTTCTCAAGGAGGCTGTGCAGGGAGCAGCACCAGAAGGAAGCAAGAGAAGAAAGGAAAGTCCCTTCTCTATGACGACCTGGAAAGGATGGTCACAGTTCTTAATCGGTAAATAAAAGGTATGGAAAATACACACATTCTCAATTTCTGCTGATGGATGCTTAGCTACTTGCTATAGACTGAATGTTTGTGTGTCTCCCCGCCCCTCCCCCCCCACCCATGTTGAAACCTAATCCCCATTGTGATGGTATTAAGAGGTGGGGCCTTTGGAAGGTGATTAGGTCACAAGGGCATAACCCTCATGAATGGGGTCAGTATTCTTATAAGAGGCCCCAGCAGAGCTGTCTTGCCCTTTCATCATGTGAGGACACAGTGAAAAGATGGCTATGAACCAGGAAGCAAGCCCTCAGCAGACAGTGAATCTGCCAGGTCCTTGATCTTGGACTTCCGTCTCCAGAACTGTGAGAATGTTGAATGTTGTATATAAACCACCTAGTGTATGTTTTGTTATAGCAGCCCAAATGGACTGACACCACTTCATTAAATTGTGTGTGCACACGAGACTATAAAATTTATTTGCATTATTGTATTTCATCCTCACAACAACCTTATCAGAGGGGGATGATTCTCATTTTAAGATAAAAGAACTGAGGCCCAGAGAATAAGTAGCTTTTCAAGGTCACATACTTGCTAAGTGGAGGTGGAGTGAAAGAATTAAAACCCAGCTTTAAAAAGCCCATGTCGATGTTATTGTTAGTCAAATTTTGGCCCCCGAATGAATTTATTTTCACTCAAGCATTTGGAATATTGAGAAACAGCCAGTGTTTTAGGCCTTTCAGGACATATACTCTCTGCTGCAGCTACTCAACTCTGCCACTGTAGCACAAAACAGCCGAACACAACATGTAAATGAATGTGTGGCTGAATTCCAACTAAACACTACTGATGGAAAATAGGCAGTGGACGGCCTTGGTCTGTGGGTCCAGGCCATAGTTTGTCAATTCCTGCTTTAGACCACTATTAAGGTGATGAACGGAGTCGAGTTCCCTTTCCTTTATTTTCTTCCTGTGTCAGCCATTCTACCCTGACTGCTCAAACCTTGAGCCTTCACAACCACCTCAACCCCCTTCAATGAATTTTTATTTTTTATTTATTTTTTTTATAAACATTTTTTGTTGTTGTTGGGGAATTGGGGGAAGGGGAACAGAGAAGTTGCTGTCCTTTTGTTCTTCAGTCTAGTTGTGGAGAACGTTGCTTCACTGGCCCAAGTTGGCACCATCATTGCGCTCTTCCCGGGCGAGGCAGATCAGTCGCCCGCTTCTGGATGGCCGCTCACAGCTGGCTGCTGGCTACACTGTAGCCCATGGCAACCCAGTCCAGCAGGGGTTGCAGCCTACACCGTCGCCGGCAACTCACAGCAGCCCAGCTCCAGGTTGAACTGTTGTTCAGCATCTTAGCTGTAGAGGGCAGTGTCACTGGCCCTCATATGTGGGATCCGACCGGGGCCTTCTGGCGTCCCAAGCCAGCTCTTAACCAATGCGCCACTCAGCAGGCCCCCTTCAATGTATTTTAAAAAATTATTTGCAAAACTCCTTCCCCGTGCTTTCAGGCCCATTTCCTATTGATTTCTTTGATTTCCATCATTGCTGGATTTATACTGACCCATCCTTAATGATCTTGCTCTCCACCACCACCACTTCTTTAAACTCTATTCTTATACTTTAATAGAATTAAAGTCTACAGAGAGGAAATAAGTCACAGGAATAATGTGGAGGGGCAAGATATGGACTGGTTGCTGAATGTTCATAAAGGATAGAATTTAGAAGAAAGAAATCCGTAACTACATTTTTCCCTCTACCTTTTCTATAATCTTCTTTTCACATAATATGTAAAATAACAATAAAAACTGATATTTGTATAGGGTTTTTTTGCTAAATATTTATTTGAACTTTTGCTTTTGTGTTCCCAAACCCATCCCTGATCTTTGGTCACCCATGTAACTTATGTCAATATATCATTGTGATTCCAAGCCTTTTTGATCTTCTTTAGGGTTCTGGGATATAGCAAAGACCAATCAACATACAGAGAGAACAAAAACAAAAATTTGGTTAAACATGAAGGCTAGAGAAATGGTGGCTTCTTCATAGAGGGAAGCTGCTTATTCTCAAGTGAGTCACTGTCCTGTTAGCTATTTTCCACATCTGACAGTAAGGTATGTTCTGTGTTTCACAGTTGCTTCAGTTCTTTTTGACTGATATCCTAAATATAATAATATATTGAACCCATCAACTTTTAAGGTCCTTAACACCTCAGGTCCTCTCTTTTTCTCAGAGACAAAGCATAGATTACAGAAAGCAGAATAATGTAAAGAATTAAAATCTCCCTAATACTGTGATTACACAAAACCAAGGATTCAGACAATGAATGCCAATTATAACAAAAGAGGGACTTGAAAAACTACAGTTAAGATTTTGACCCATACAACTGCAGGGTAACTTCCAAAGAAGTAGAAAATGAAGTTCTACACAGCAGAAGGATAACAATTATCTAAATCTATGACCAGCATAATCCATGTGAACATAACTTAGAACCTGCTATAAATACAGACTATTTATGTTCATCAAATTAGACAGTAGCCTGTAGGGGGAGGGAGAAAATACAAAGCATATTTCAACTCTTAGCTTTTAAGTATTTATAGCTAATATAAATGAAATTACATCCTCTGGAGAAATGACACCATTTGTACATCTGGATCTCTACTTTGGATTCAAAGAGGGACAATTCTGTGTCTCTGTGATAAGGACATGAGCCTTTTGCCTAACCTACCAAATAAGAACTTCCTTACAAAGTACGAAGTTTTTTATCAGGGCTTTGACATGACAAAGAGAGGGAGAAGCTGGATTTCACAATGATTATATTGCTACCAAAGGATTTCTTAAACTTCCACAAAAGGGTATTGGGAGGGGTTAGGGATCAAAATCTGAAGTCTCTGGTTTTCACAATTATCAAATCAATGGATATAAGAAACATTTTGTTTATGGCTCAAAAATATGTACTATCCAAGTAAAATCAGATGCATATAAAATTGGTCCTCAAGCAGCATTTAAGGGTTTTCCACCTAAATACTCAGGTATTTAACACAGTGATAAAACCAACTTACTACATTTCTTCACATTTACTAATTTTTCAAGGTTGCTCTTCACTGTGAATTCTCTGATGTCTGATGAGGGATGAACTGCACTTAAAGCTTTTCCCACATTCATTACATCTATAGGGTTTCTCTCCAGTATGAGTTCTCTGGTGTTGAATAAGAGCTGATGAATGAATAAAAGCTTTTCCACATTCGTTACATTTGTACGGTTTCTTTCCAATATGAATTCTTTGATGTTTAGCAAAATTTGAGCTCCGGCTGAAGGTTTTCCCACATTCATTACACTCATAGGGTTTCTCTCCAGTATGAATTCTTTGATGCTGAACAAGGTGTGTGCTCTGACTAAATGTCTTTCCGCATTCACTACATTCATACGGCTTTTCTCCAGTATGAACTCTTTGATGTTTAGTAAGGGATGAGCAATGGCTAAAGGCTTTCCCACATTCCTGACATTTATAGGGTTTCTCTCCAGTATGAGTTCTTTGATGTTTAATAAGTGCTGATGAATGAATGAAAGCTTTATCACATTCATTACATTCATAAGGCTTCACTCCAGTATGAATCAACTGATGCTGCACAAGATGTGTACTTCGATTAAATCCTTTCCCACATTCATTGCATTCATAAGGTCTCTCTCCAATGTGAATTCTCTGATGTATTGCCAGGGATGAGCTTTCTGTGAAGGCTTTCTTGCATTCACTGCACTCAAAGAGAATTCTAGTATGAGTTCTCTGATGTTTAGTTAAATTAGCTCTGTGGCTAAAAGATTTCCCACATTCATTGCAGCTATAGGGTTTCTCTCCAGTATGGACTCTCTGATGTCGAATAAGCACAGAATGATAAGTGAAGAGTTCACCACAATCATTACATTTATGAGGTTTTTTCTCTTTATACGTTCTCTGCTTTTTCCTTAAGTTTGATTTCTGTTTCAGTCTTTTTTCAAGTGTATGAAAGGCATAAGATCCTTTGGGAACTCTGTCTTGAGTGAGGATAGACTTCTGACTAAACGTTTTGCAATATACATCACGCTCATGAATTCTTTCTTCAGGGAGTGAATTCATGTAGGTGAACATTTCTCTTAAGTGTCTCTCCTGATTTCCTTGTTGATTCTCTAACCAATTTTCACACTCAAGGGTTGATTCCAAGTTGGTGTCATAGACACTATCCCCTGTCAGTCTGTCTATTATTGCAACCTTGCATGATTCCTCTTTGGAAAAATCTTGCACTGAAGTTGAATCTTTGCTCTCAGGTCCATTCTCCAAGTCTGAAAGAAATTGGAAATGCAAATTTCCTTTGCTTTCTGTGCTCAAGAAAAAGGCAGTTCTGTAATATTTAAGAGTTAATGAAGGTGAAAAAGCATGCCTTCAATGAGTAAGTGGATTTGACTTTTATGAGATGATTTGTGAATAGAGACAAATGGAGGGAAATGCAGACTGTACACAGAGAAAATAGACTCTATCCAGGAGAGTCAATGGGGGGACTATGACCAGAAATACAGAAGAAGGGGCAATGCAGATGAAGCAAACTGGGTGAGCAGGAAATGAACATACTAAATCAGGGGAGAAACAACTTATTATAGAAGACTTACTGCTGTGATAAATATCCAGGCAGTTATCACTGTAGTGCTGAGGAAATTTATAATGCCTAAGATCCAGTCATTCAAACCTACTCACATCCAAATATTCATTTCATTTCCAGTTTCATCGTCCCTAAAAATGCTTTTATAATACGACCTGGATAAAAAATTTTCTATGACCTCCCACAGATATAATGACAGATATGTGAAATTATATATGCACAGGACTGTTCATTACAACACTAATTGAGGTAGCAAAAACTGGTTAACATCTCAAATATCCTATTATAGAGAACCGATTTAATAAACTACGGTGTATACATACAATGGAGTATTAGCCAACTTTTAAAAAATGAGAAATCTCTACATATTGCTATAAAGTGATCTTTAGGATAAATTTAAAAAAACACCAGCAAACTGCAAATGAGTATGTAGTTTGCTACTTTTTGTGTAGAGAAAAAAGGGAGATACAAATATATAGACATATTTTGTTCTATTTTCCAAAACCAAGGGTAGATAAATGAAATATTAATAAAAATGGTTACCTATAGGGAAAGTATCAAAACAGAGGAGAGCATAGATGGAAGCAGACTTCTCTAAATAATCTAATATAAACATTAGAATTTTTATATCCAATATAAAACTATAAAGCTAAAATAATTTAAAGAACGTGGTTTAAAGGAATAAATAAATCAATGAAACAGAAGAGCAAGTTCAGAAATAAAGTCAAGTATATATAGGAATTAAGGACAAAATAAAGGTGATATTTTAGTCAGTGAACTAAAGATGATTTGTTTTTCCAACAAATAGTGCTATGGTTGATTAAACATTTAGAAAAAATACAACCAAGTAGATCTGTCCCTCATTCCATACAGCCAAATGAATTCTATTAATTCATCTATCTATTCTTCTACCCATTTACTAAAAAATTATGTATTGAATATCTACCATACACTAGGCTGTTCTAGACACTGGGGGAAAACACTTTGTAGTCCCTTAGGCACATGGCGGGAGAGGGAATTTAGTCTAACATTCATAAACACATATAAAATTGTACCTGTAGTAAGTACTAAGAAATAGAAGGCAAATGATACTATGAAAGAATATCAGAAAGGGAATCTAAGGAGATGAGGCGAGGCTTCCCTGAGGAAGTACATCACTGAGCTGAAATGAAATTGGGGTTGGGATTTGGGTGCATGTTCCAGATAATATGTACAAAAACACTGAAGTGAGTGTTCCAGGTAGAGGGAATGATATGTACAAAAGCCTTGTGGTGAGAGGGACATTCAAGAGCATAGTGGTTGAGAGGATGGATTATGGAATCAGAACACATGAATTTAATCCCAGCTCTGCCACTTACTGTAAGCTCTGCGACCAGGGGGCAAGTTATTTAACCTATCTACTTCAGTTATCTGTAAGAGGGGGAAATAACAGTACCTACCTTCATGAGTAATAATGAACACCTACTTTAAGCATTAAATGAGAATATTTATAAAGCACTTAAAATTCTAACACAGCATAAGTGCTACATAAGTGTTTGTTATATACATCAAGTATAAATTGATATAAGGTTAGTACAGATAGGTAGAGGTAGAGATCTCAAAGTGCAGTCCATGGACCCCTGGAAGTCTGTAAGTTCAAAACTATTTTCAAAGTAATGCTTAGATGTTATCTTTTTCATTGTCTTGACATTTGCACTGATGCTGCAAAAGTAATGGTGGCAAAACTGTTCACGACTTAGCATGAATCAGGACAATGACACCAAACTTACTAGTAGTTATTGTATTCTTCACCACTATACATTCTCAGTTAAAAAAAAAAAGCCTTGAAAATGTCTACGTAAACAGTAAACCTCAATTTTATTAAATTTCAAACCTTGAGTAAACGCCTTTTTAATATTGTGGCTTTATGAAACAGGGAGTATTCATTCATAAAGCGATTCTGGTCATATAACACTCATGAGATTGTTTGAGCTGTGAGCTGAACTAGACACTTTTTTCATGGACCACAGTTTTTCTTGAAAGAACAACAGATAAATTATATTATCCACGTTGGGCATTTGGCAGATATTTTCTTAAAAAAATGAACAAAGACTGTCACTTCATGAAAAAATGACTGTATTTGATAAAATTTGAGCTTCCAGACAGAAATTAGAATTTTAGAAAACTTTTATCTACCACTGATAGTCTGATAGCCTCCTAATACTTAAAGAATTTTCTGACAAGGTCAGGTAGTATTAAAAATAGTCATTTAAAAAATATTGTATAATGTAATGTATCAATATTTGGAAGATTTGCATAACTCAGTGAATCAATATTTTCCAAAAGATCAACAGATTTTAATGTAAGAGTACGAAAAACTCACGGATATGGTTTCAGATGTCACACTATTAACTAATCTTTAATAAACAACCACTTGACCAGTTTGGGTGTCATATCAGAATAGCAACAAGTATCTGAACAGGCTATACAATACTCCTTGCTTTTCCAACTATATATTGATGTGAGTCTGGATTTTCTTCATACAGGTTAACCAAAACAACACATCACAACAAATAGCATTTAGAAGCAAGTGTGAGAATATAACTGTCTTCTGTTAAGCCATATTATCAAAGAGATTTATAGAAATGTAAATCGATGCCATTCTTCTTAATAACATTTTCTTAAAGAAGATAGTTGTTTTTATAAAAATTATGCTATTGGTATGAACATGTAATGGGTTTATAATTATTATTTTAAAATGAATTATCTAATAGTTTAAAACCTTTCTGTTTTAATTTTTATACAGTTAAGTATTGGTAGATATAACTCATATTATAAAAGCTCAATAATTTTGGGAGTTAAATTAGGTACTATAATGCCAAAACATTTAAGAACTGCTAGGCAGAGTACAAAAATGGAGGGAGAGTATGTGTGAGATAAGGTTGGAATAATAAGTAAATAACAGATTGTGCAAGGTATTGAAGGCATCAAAGATTCTGGTTGTTATCTTAAGAGCAATGGGAACCACTGAAATGTCTTATACAAAAAGGTGACACCATCAGATTTGTATTTTGAAAACATCACTCTCACAAGGATGTAAAGAGTGGAGTACCTGGGAGCAAAGGTGGTCTCAGGGAGATTATCATTCTAGTCCAGGCAAACAAAAGGAAGATGGAGGTATGTTAACAATGAAGATATATTCAGAATGTAACTAGAAAAACACAATAAAGAATTGGATAAAGGAAGAGAGGGGGAAGTGTAAAGACCAGTCATAAATTTATGGTTTGTACAATTTGATAACACAGTGAGTGTCGTTAAGACAATTATTGGAAAAGGATCCTATTGGGGGGATGGAGAATTTGGGCATATATCAGGTATTCAGTTTTAACCGTATTCTGTTGAGGTGGCTTTGATACAAGCAAATGGTGACATCAAATAGTTACACAAACGCTCAGAACAAGAGCCCTAAGGAGAGGTCTAGGATGAACACACAAATTTGGGAGTCATCTAGATAAGAGATGATAATTTGGTTATTGCAATGGATGAGACTACTAGAAAAAAAAAGCAGAGGCTGCAAATAGGTGACCAGTCAGACAAATCTGACCCTCAGATATTATTTATTTGGTCTACACTATTTATACAAATTTTTGAGATTAGTTGCCAACAGTTAAAAATAGGAAGATTTCACATGAAAATTCAAATTTTGGGTTTCTCTTCAACCAATCAACCAACCAACCAACCAACCAACCAACTGGAAGCATACTGAATGACAACCAATTAAGAGCAGAGGTTGGCAACTACAGCCCACTGTCTATTTTTCTAAATAAAATTGTTTTATTGGAACCCAATCATACCCATTTCATTTGTGAATGGTCCATGATTGCATTCACACTACCACGACAGACTGAGTAGTTGCAGCAGAGACCTTATGTCTCACAAAGCCTCAATTATTTACTCTCTAACCCTTTATACATAAAAAGTTTGTCAGCCCTTGATCTAGAGCTAATGGAGTAATGACCCCTTTCAGCTGAGGCATGTGCTGTTCCCGTTTACTTGCTTCACTCATTATATTACCTCCTGGCCCATGTGGGCACTCAGGTTTATGATTCCAGGTATATAGAGGGAAGGGAGATTCAAACCAAACCTTGAGCAATTCAAACATTTAATTGTTCAGAAGAGAAAGCTAAGGACATACAACCAGAGAAGTAAGAGGCAATTTCAAATAGATTAAATATTTAAAGGAAATATTAAAAGACAGATATACTAGAAGAGAACAGAAGCAAAGATTTCTATTATCTTGGAGAAAGGACTTTCTCAGCACTAATCAAAACACAGAAAATAAATGATTGTAATACATTAAATTTGTACATTAAAAAGCAAAAACTAGAAAGGCAAAAACTAGAAAAACATCTGTAATGTAACAAGAATACCTCACATATGAAGAGTTCTTACAGATCACTCAGAAAATGGCAATATCTCCCCCCACCCACACACACAAAAAGGAGAAATGTGGTGAAAGGTAAGTCACAAAAACAAATAGGCCTACAAAGGGAAACAGACATATTCACATCACAGGGGAAGATTTTAAAACTCTCAATATTCAAAAGAACCCGATTATTTTAAAAAAGAGCATTAAGGGAAGATTTTCTTTATGATATACATACTATAAAGTATAGTAATTAAAACAGTATGTTATTGGAACACAGATAAACAAGTAAACCAGAAAGCCTAAAAACAGACTCAAGCATATATTGGACCTGGGTTTATCACAGAGTTAGCATTACAAATCAGTGACAAAAGATAGGAGTTTTTCAATGAAGCCAATGCAAGACTATTGGCTTTAAGCTTGGAAAAAGATAAAATTTGTTCCCTATTTCACACCATGTACAAAAAAAAAATAAAGAAAACGCCACCTACCTGTAAAACATTTTAGAATAAAATACAAATTATCTTTCTGATATTTGAATAAGGAAGATAATTCTCAAAAAACACAAACTAAAAAATTTGATAAATCTGATAACATTAAAAATTTTTAATTCTATATGCATAAGAGACCATAAAATAAAAAAAACCACAGACTAAAGAACCAATTTTTTTCCCACTGATTTATAATGGTACTTGTGTCTTATATTAATATTTAAAATATATAAAGAACTCCAACGAATCAAGAAAAAAATGTGAATGGCTCAATTTTTAAAAATGGACCAAGGATACCAATGGGTAATTTATAAAAAAGAAACCTACCTAAATAGCTAATACCATATGAAATAGTCAAACTTATTCAAAACCAGAGAAATGTAAGTTAAAAAAACTTACATTTTTCATACCCATCAGACTGACAAAAATTACTAAATCTAATAGCATCAACTGTTGGACAGAATGGTGGTAGGACCGTGGCAATTCTGAATAAAGCTAAACATGTGACACTTTAAGACCCAGTAATCCTTATTTTGGTAATCTACCCTAAACCTACTCTCAAGATGAACATAAGTCAATAAAATGGTGATCACTGCAATTTTCTTATTAACAGCAAAGTAGTAAAATAAACTGTTCAGTTTATTCACACAATGGACTTACTCCATAGTAGTTAAAATGAATAAACACAATTCACATGTATTAACATTGCTTCATAACAAAATGTAACGTGACGTGTAAAAAAATCAGATTACAAAAGTAATCTGATTAACATAATACTATATATACATTGTTTTTTGTACATATGTACATGTAATGTGTGTGCATATACATGCACACACACATAAACATTAGGATGTTTCATACCAATTGCATCAACTGGTTATTTCTAGGGAGAAAAAGAATGAAAGAACTTTTAACTAAACCTGTAATATTTTTTATTTCTTAAAAAGTAAAATATCTATAGGAATGGCTAAAATTAGGCAGACAGACAATATTAAGTGTTGGTAAGGATGCAGAGCAACTAGAACTGACATACTCTGTTAGTGGGAATGTTATTGGTACAATGACTTTAGAAACCTGTTTGGCAATATCTACCAAAAGTGAACATGGACCTACCCTATGACCCAACAATTCTACTTAATGTACATGTCCAACAGAAATGCATATATCTGTTCATCAAAAGACACATACAAGAATGTACATGGCAGCACTACTTATATAGCTAAAAACTGGAAACACCAAAATGTCCATCTCAGGAGACTGGATAAACTGGTATGATGACATAATGAAAGACTACAACAATGAGAATGAATGAACTACAACTACATGCAACAACATGAATGCATCTCAAAATAAACTTCAGAGAAGGAAGCCAACCACAAAGAGTATATACAATATGATTCTGTTTATATAAGTTCAAGGACAGTCAAAACTTATCTGTGATATTAGAAGTTAGGATAAGGTTACCCCTAGAAGGAGGGAGGTGACTTATAAGAGGGCACAAGGGTGTCTGTAGGGGTGCTGGTAAGGTTGTTTCTTGATCTGGGTGCTAGTTACATTAATGTGTTCAATATATGAAAATTTATAGACCTGTACAGTTGTATCTTTAATGTATATTGAAAAAAGGAAAAGCAGAAAATAGAGCAAAATATTGGCATGTGATTGATCTTGGTGGTATATAATAGGTGTTATTTTATTTCCTCGACTTTTGTATGTATTTAAACTGCTAGATAATTTAAAATATTGGGTTGTCGAAAAAGTCATGATGTATTTTTCTGTTTTTCGTTGCAAAAATGCATCATGACTTTTCCGACGACCCAATATTTAAAAAATAAAAACACATAGGTACTTCCAATAGTCTTTCTTAAGCACTGAAAAGTGCCACCTCTTCACTGTCCCGTGGGGCTATTGTTTCTGAAGTCCCATTTATCTGACTCACCTGAATAGCTGCTTTGAGGGGCTTTTCTCTCAAGCACCAATGTTTCCCTTCCATTCTCCAAATTGTAGTTCTCAGGCTTGGAAACTGGAAGCCCTGTTCATTAAAATCCAAAAAAGAAAAGAAAAGGGACTTAGTCGTTTGTGATGGGCACAAAGATCTACCCTAGAGCATAGAGCCAAGCCGATGAGCTACCAAGGGCAGGGTGTTACAGGAAGGTCTGACGTGAAAGAAGATGAACCTCTGCATGAAGCTTAGAATATTTGCAGCAAGAGTCTGGGCCTGGCAAGGAGTTTCTATGCCCTGGAAAACACAAATGTTTTTGCCTGTCAAAAAAGAAAAGTACTTCTCTTTCTCTGCTGAGGAATTTCCAGGGAGACACCACAGATCAATCCTTAGCTTAGGTAAGACCTTGGGAGAAAATGGGACCTCAGTAGCAGCATCACAAAGTTGTGACTGGGGTAACTAGAATTTTTGTCTAATGATTTTATTTTCTTCCTTCTTTAGATACTAGAACCCACTTTCTTAGGGAATTTATTACATGAGGTTTGGGAGGGGCTCACAGAGTTCCTGGTACCCCTCATACAAAACATATATGCACATGTGACACACACACAGGTGGGTATAGCGTCCAATCTGGCCAGAGTGCCCTATCTCTCTGGCTGTAGTAGTTGTTCAACATGTGACTCTACTTGCTGAAACTCCCAGGATAGAAGCACTATCTTTTTTTCCTTACCTCTCTAACTAGAATAATATATTGGGTGGTCAGAAAAGTCATGACATATTTTTTTCTGTTTTTCGTTGCAAAAATGTGTCATGACTTTTTCGACAACCCAATATATAACCCTAGATCTACCAATGGCCATCTTTGCCAGATGGGGGAGAATAAAGCCAATACAGGGCAAAGCAAATTCCTGATAATATATTTGATTCCCTGAATCAAGAGTTTTTTCCCCTGGGGAATGGAATCCAACACCTAAATTCTACCTAGACCCATCTCTTTTAATTAACAGAAGACTTCATCTTCAGGGGATGGATTCCAACACTGATGCCTGAGGACTGTGGGGGAAACCCAGTGCAGCTGGGAGAAGGAAATGGAAAATAAAAAGAATATTTACCCCTGGAGGAAGGTTAGGGATACATACTAGGCCCAGCATTGTGAGTGAAGGACAGAAATATGTGTGAAGTTCATACCTTCTAATCCAGGTCACAATGCCCACCTAAGAGTGAGCTTAATCAGATCAAAGAACACCCCATCCTTTTCCCAGCAACATGCTAATGGATTAAGTCTTTTGCAGAAAGACAATAACCAAATAACTTACATCAAATCACATTTTGAAGGCATAGATGAGCAATCAATGCACGTAGAACTTGGGCTATAGTACTTGACAGAAGCAAACATGTAATACTCATAGTCACCCTGGTGATAATTCTAAATCATGGTGTGGGGCAGGAGAGTGTAAGTAAAAAACAAAAGTCTTACTGCTGCTGGGAGAGGTTGCATTTTACTTCCATCAAAAGACTGATTTAAGAAACACAAACAATAGAGGAAGGAACTATGGACAAGAAGCACCAAAATCTATATACAAATACCATTCAGTTTTTTGAATCCTGAGCTGTACATATGAAAAGCACTTTAAGTTGCCCAGCAGAACATAATAGCTGGGGGGATAAAATGCTGCAGAGATTTTAAAAACTACAGATTTCTAGAGAGTTTGTACTTTATCCCATATCAGTGTGGACAAGCTGTTACCACATGGGCTTTTAGCTGAAAACCCACAAAGATACAAACTTCAAAGACAAATGCCTTAAAAGTAATTCCCCTCCTTAGGAATAAGGGCTGCACCTTAGGAGGAAGGGGAAAAATGAGATAGAACCATGGAAAAAAACAATGTGGTCAATTGCTACTCAATTCCAGAAGGTAATCAGGATAAAGTTAACTCTCTTTAGAAAACAGATAAATTTATTTACCTTACAATAAAGATTTTTTAAAAAAATCAATGGGAAAAAAAAAGATTCCCTCTCTTTAGGCTAGTGTGAATTAGGTTTCTGTCGCTTGAATCCAAAGAATCCTGATACAAAACAAGCATAGGCAGTTCACCAAGAACCTAGAACAGAAACAGATTTTCTCTGGGCTCAAAGGAATTAATACTTTATGACTCCTAAATGGAAAAGTGAAAGTTTTGTTAAACTATTTCAATTTCAATAAAGTAATGATGTTCCCATAAGCAGATTTCAGAGTCACGGGATGAGAACCCATCCTTACAAAGCGAGACCAGGTTCCTATAGTTCTCCAGCATCACGTCCCTTTGTGCAGGATCCAGCTTCCCCCACTCCTCTGGGGTAAAGTCCATGGCCACATCCTTGAATGTCACAGATGCCTAAGACACAAAACATACTTTTGTTCACCATCTTTTACTTGACAGCATCCCTTTCAGCTACCAGTTTCTGTTGGTCCTGGAGCAGAGGGGTTGATTATATTCAACAGGGAAAATGACAGTGATAAGCAACAAGTATTCTAATAGTATTCAGATTCTGAACATTCTATGTAAAGTCACTGGGTATCAGTTATGTGCTAGGCACGCTGTGCTAGGTTTAATATGAGAACCAAAAGAAATGTGACCATGGTTTCTCCATTGAGAGATTATCATTTTTCTGGGGAACAAATAGTTAAAGCATGAACCAGTCAGCAATATAGTTTGGCAAAGCAAACAAAATACAGGCAGAGAAAAAAGGCATGTCTGCATAACTCTCCTTGTGAGTCCTCAATAAAAACTTGAAGAATCGATCTAGCCAATCCGAAGATGAACTGAAATACAGACCTTGTGAATGGAAATGTCATGGAATGAAAAGACTGGCAGTGAGCACCAAATCCAGTTAAAGATGCAATTAATTCGAGACTAAAAGCATTAATTGAAAAATGACGGCAAAAAATTAAGGGTACGGATATAACTCATATATGTTTATGTGTATATATCATAGGATTAAGTTTATATAAGACAAAAATATAAAAACTATAAGGAGGCAGTTACATATAAGTATTACATGCTTTTTTAAGTAAAGCCATAGAGAATGGAAATAATGTTCCAAAGTTGTTGAAATAAATATATATCAAATACTATGACTGGATAGAAAATACCTTCTATTTAAACATTCATGGAACATTTGCAAAAGTAACAAAGTAAATCTAAATAAATTCCAAAGGAGAATAACTGATGATAGTTGAAAAAACTCATCAGAATATCAAAATAATGAAATAAAATGCAAAACAAATGCAAATAGCTAAAACTGTACTCAGAGAAAATTTCATAGCTTTAAACACTTCCATTTCATTAAAAAATAATGTAAATAAATGAACAAAAAATACAAGTCAAGTCAGAGAAAAAACAACAAACTAAGAAAAACAGGAAGAATTATAGGATAAAAGCAGAAATTAAGGTAAGGGGAAACAAGAAAAATAGGACACGTGGGAAATCTGAATAAGGTCAATAGGTTATAGTACTATATACCAATGTTAATTTCCTAATTTGAGAAAATAAGAATAAAACAAGGGAAAATGTTAACTTTTGGAGAATCTGAATGGAGAGTAAATAAGAAATCTTCTCACATTAGCAACATTTAAGTCTGAAATTATTTCAAAATAAAGTTTCCAAAAATGGAAATAATCTGAGACTTAAAAAAAATACAAGAATCATCCCTGGAAAATTTTTTAAAATGTTAAAAATCACTAAGTAGACAAGATATTTTGAGGAAAAATGGCTGTGTCCTACAATCTGCACATCCACAGCTAAACTCACACTCAATGGGAATCAACTTCCAGATAATTAGAAGAAAAAAAATCAGGACAAAAATGCAAAGCATTGAACAAAAGGCAGAAAAAATATACAAAAGAAACAAAGAAAGCATAGTAAACAGAGTTATAAAAATTACATGGCAAGAAAAATTTGAAACATACAAGCAATTGTATTAATGTGAATGAGTTAATATCCCTTAAAAATTTGTTTTTAAAAGCCACATCCTGTTTACACATAGGACACTCCCAAAAAACAACCCAAAGTTGGGGGTTGGGGGTGGGGGAGATGGGAGGAAATATAGTATATCACATGTCTGAATACAGCAGTGCAAGTTCAACAAAAACATATGAAAAAATACATATCAAACTGTTATCCTCAGTAGGTAGAGGTGGGGACTGAATTTGGGGAAGGAAGTAATATTTTATATTTATATGTATCTGTGCTGTTCACCTGTTACAATGAACAAGAATTAAAACTTTAATATTTTAAAAATCTAATAAGACAGAAAAATTGCCCAGGCAAATCCTAATAAGATAGTTGCAATATTAGCATCAAATAACAATCTAATGTAATGCAAAAAGGACAAAGAAAGTTTTTAAAAACTTCCATAAAAGGTTTACTCTATCATGAGGCTGTAATAGTCTTGAGTCTAATATCAGAGTGTTGAAATATATAAAGCATTCACCCTTCTGGCACTTGTACTCTGATTTTCCTTTGAATGCTATGCCTGTGTAGCTCAGGTGGTATTAATTCCATCTCTGACTCATAGGTGGTATGTGAGTTTGTGTGTGTGTGTGTGCGCGCAGATATATTCCATAGGTCTGCCCAGTTAGAGAATTACACTTAGATCTGGACAATAACTGGTCCAAGAATGGGCCTAATCCCTGTTAAAGAGTTAATCCCTGGACTTCTTCTGGAATGACTAGGAGGGAACCTGCTCTTTGTCTCTGGTCTTCAACGTGAGAAGATGTAAGCCTAGATTGGTAGGAGCCAGCATGAGGATAAAAATCTGCTTGAGAGGAAAATCCATAGAGAGAAAAGAAAAGGTGAGTAAAATGGAGGGAATAGGCTCTAATTTGAATTATTTCCATAATTCACTTCAGCACTAAAGGTGCTTTCTTAAATTCTTAACAGTTATGCATATATTGTTTCCCCTATAGAAACATAAATTTTGAGATATGTACCATATTTTCTTTCAAAATAATTTCCTAAGTTACCAAGCACAGAAATTAGCATAAAAGGCTAAAGAAGGGTAATGTTCCTTACATGTCTGTTGAATGACAATAAATACTAGATGGAGAAGATACCACGGGTTAGGAGAAAACATTTTCTATTGAGCCTATTAGTCACCCGAATAGTCTCTTAGAATTAGAACTCAACTCTCCAGATGAGTTCCAGTGGACAAAGAAACTCCACATCAAAAAGAAAAGAGTGCGTCTGTACTCTGAGAAATAATGTGGAATTTCAATAATCAGTAGAGACTCACACTCACCTGGGATCTGGCTGTGAGGCGCAGAGCTGCCACTTCTCCCTCTTCTGTGTTCTGTTGTGGAAGGGAAAGATCCTGGGAAGACATGGCTAAGAGGGAGAAAGCATTAATGACGGGACCTAAATCTATCTTGGGACTCAGATTTACAAGTCTAAAAATCCCTCCCTCCACCATACAAACGATGCTCCCACAAACACTGCAAATGAAGCAAGTCCAAACAACTCATGATCCTAAGATCTTGGAGAATGTCCAGGAATGTTGCTACTTGGGGCTTACTTAAATTCATTGTTGCTATAATCATAACACCTACTGGTAGATGACTCTAATCTAGAAATTAGAATAAATCAGTTTATTTCCAAGATTAATTACACTAAATTAATATCAGAAAAATAGGCTCAGTTCTCAAAAACCACCCTGTAAGCTTATTTAAAAAGTAGATTGCTGGATCCCACTTCCCAATAATTATCTTTAGTTGAGTCTGGGGCGCAATCTAGAAATCTTATTAAGCACCCCAAAGCAATTCTGACGTTGGAAGTCACAGACCTCACTTCAAGAACGATGCGTCTAGTCAGTCACTGACTTCTATGCCTGCTTTCTACTATGTAAAACAAAAATATTTCCTTTATTGAAATCATAACGTTATTGTGCAAAGTGAAACAACAGATGTGGGAAAGTATTTTGCCAACCAAAAAGCTAAATTCTCAGACTCACTGATCGAGACTAAGCATAATCGTTTGGGAAGAACGTGTGAGAAAAAGCAATTGAGGCTTTGCTCGTGCTTTCGAAGCTAACATTTCGCTGACATTTTGCGGGTGGCTTTAAAGGATCCACCGTGCACCCAGCTAGAATGGAAAGGGGGGTGATCCCATACCAAGCTCTCCATTCTCATTCAACGAGCCTATCCATCTCTCAGACAAAGGAGACGGACAGCGCTGTCTGCCGAGAGCCACCTCCCCTGAGGCAACTAATTTCTCTTCAGGAGGGAGAATTTGTCCTTCCACAACACAAGTTCAACACTTCAGCAATTCTCACCACTCTTCGCGGGCGTTTCGGCCAGATCTCTCTCCATGATCACCACCTCCTCCGGGTTCTGAAGATTCTGACCCGCTCCCCCACCCCCAATTCAGACTTCTTCGGACTGGATAGTGAGAAGCCCCCGGAGGCCTCCTGATCCTCCTTCCTGCCTTCCCTCGGGGGGCTCTGCTGAAAGGCTTCGGTCAGGTCAGGTCCGGTTTCTTCCTCACTCTCGAGCCTGGCTCCGTCCTACGGGGCTGGCACCTGGAAACCCGGGGACAGAATCCCTGAGACTGGATCCTCAGATGCTTATTCTTGCTGCTTGGAACTGTCTGGGGGACCGAGCAGCTGAAAGAGATGGAGCTGGGGCTGCCGCCGAGGTACAAGGCGTAAAGAAATCCCGCCACGCTCGGGACTCTTCCCCAAAACCCAAGACTGCCCCGCGCCCCGCCCGTCGCGTCCCACCAGCACCGCGTTCTCACCCGCGTCCCGGGGAGGCGGCAGCAGCTGGAGGGATTCAGGCCGGAGCGTAAGGGGATGGGGCTCATGGTCTGCCCCCGAGGCCTCTTTCACAAGTGCACACTCCAGCCCCGACTCCGCATAGAATGATGCCCCGGGGACCACCCCCAAAACCGAGAAGAGAAAAACGGCATTCGAACGACCAAACTCACCTCCCATGCCGGGCTTCACAAAGGCTACGAACTTCTTGGGCCAGCTCGGAGTCGCGCAGGCGTAAAAAGGAGTCGGGCAAGGCTGGCTGGCCTCCTCCGGCCCCGGAACTACGATTCCCAGAAGTCTCTGGGCGTTGCCAGACTCCGTTTCTCAGCGGAAGGGAGCGCAAGTGGTGGTGTTGGGGGAAGCAAAGAAGCAGCCGGCCCCTTCCCTCTCGCGAGAGTATCGAGCTGCATTGCTTTTGTCTGCTCTACCGCACTGGAGAGCGCGCCAACCTCAGAGACTCCGAGCGGAGGCAGTGCGGGTATCCCCGCTCTCCTGCACGTGGGATTGATTACAGCGCAGTGTTAAGGGCTGCTGAGGAGTCCAACCTAACTTACTCTAATGTAAAACATGTTAGAGGAGTATGTGACTTTTCCATATTTTTGTCCTCCCCAAACTCTACCTTCAAACAACATGAAAGCTGTATTTTTAGAAACAGCGGGTTATACACACAAATCGTTGTCCATGCATCATAGACTACTTGAAATACTGAAAGTTCACATGTGTGAGATAGATGAGATTCAACTGGTGTCAGCGAATTTGAAAACAGGTTCTTTGCAGGCATAAAAATTAATTTATCAAAAGAGGTTGTTCTCTCAAGGGAGCATGGTTAGTCTCTCATTCTGTTAGTGGACTAACCTACCCACCTCAAACTCAAAATGTTTAAACTGACCCTTCTATTCTCAATGAATGGTATCACTGCCCACAAACCCATTTGCAAAAGCAAGAACCAGAATATGCTCAACTCTTTTCTCATTGTCTGTCACCAAGTCCTATTTATTATATTTCTTAAATGGCTCCAATTCGCCCATCTTTCTCTATTCTCAATAGTATTACCATAGTTCTGGCCACCACCATTTCACTAGGATTACAGTCAGCCTCCTAACTGATTTCTCTAGTTTTCTTTTCCACCAATCTATTCTCCACACTTCATGCCCAATGATCATTCTAAAGCAAAAATATAATGTTGCTTTACTGTTTAAAACCCTTTAATGACTTTCAAAAGCTTTGGGAAAAGGTGATTTTTAGTTCCCACAAGATAGCACCCCGTATCCAGCTCCCATTACCCGAGCCTCCTGATAGTCACACTCTGTGTAATGCCAGCGCCCCCCCGGCCCCCACTCACTTTTAACAATAGAACACAACAAAGGTGACATGTGATTCTAATGCTTATCTTGCTAGGAGACTTCTTGCTGGCTTTGATGAAGCATGTGGTGATGTTGGGAAGGCCCACATGACAAGAAACTGTGGGTGGCCTTCAGCCAACAGCCAGTAAGATTCTAAACTCTGTCAACAACCCACAGATGCTTGGAAGTAGATCATTCCTAGTAGAGTCTTTACGTGAGAACCTAGTCCTGGCTGANATGGCAGCCCAGCTCCAGGTCGAGCTGTTGTTCACCATCTTAGTTGTAGAGGGCAGTGTCACTGGCCCCCATGTGAGATCCGAACCGGGGCCCTGCTGCTCAGAGCTGATGTCCCAAGCCAGCTCTTAACCAACGCACCTCTCGGCCGGCCCTGGATTCTTTAGTTTTTAAATAATGCAAATTAAAATTTCTAATTTATACAGTTAAAACTGCTTATGCTTGACTGACTTGTGTTCAGTGAAGGGAAAATTACATGTTACATCTCAAATTTCTCCAAGAAGTTTGCATAGTTTCCACTGTTACGATGAGCTCATTGTACTGTGACTCCCCCACCCAGGCTTGAAGTGAGGATTGCAGAAAGAGATCTTTGTGGGTTAAAGCAGGGCTTTCTGCCTTTTCTGAGAGGGAATAAGTGTGTATGTATGTATATATGTATGTATTTTATTTAATCAAGAGGCAGTTATCACATTATCAATCTTCAGTTTGCAACTTAGTCTCTTTCAGGAATTTTTAAGTGTCACCTCTTCCCTGACTACCATAGTTGAAAATAATCTCTTCTGGAAACCTGTCACTCATTATTTATATCCCTCATATATGCCTATACAACATAATTTTAGTTTGATTTCTATATCTGGTTTTATCCCCAACTTTAACATAGTTCTCCTTACGAGGAAAGTGTTCTGGCTAGGGATCGGTAAACTGCAGCTCATGATCCACATGTGGCTTTTTGAGTACGTTCTGTCTCAAAGGTTTGCCGACCCCTGGAAGAGCCAATCCTGTCCCTCACAACAATTTAAAAATTATTCGAAAGCCATAAATATATTTTTATACAATCACCATTATGTGAATAATATCCTTTAAAAATTTTATAAATGAAACTATGATAGTTTTATTTTCATTTTTAATTTTACTTCAGAGCCACATGTATGTACCCAAAGAGCTGCATGTGATTCACAAGCCGCAGTTTGCTGACCCCTGGTGGCTCTTCTGTCTCAAAAGTTTGCCAACTGACCCCTGGTTAAATCTTTTATTTATTTATTTTTAAAGATTTTATTGGGGCATTGGGGGAGGGGAACAGACAAGTTGCTGTCCTTTTGTTCTTCAGTCTAGTTGTGGAGGACATTGCTTCACTGGCCCATGTTGGTATTATCATTGTGCTCTTCCCAGGTGAGGTAGATGGGTTGCCGGCCTCTGGATGGTTGCTCACGGTGATTCTTGGCAGCTCACACCAGCTGCCAGCCGCTCACGCTGGCTGCCAGCCACTCATAGTAGCTCATGGCAGCCCACTGCAGCAGAGGCGGCAGCCTATGCCGTTGCCAGCAACTACGGCAGTCCAGCTCCAGGTAGAGCTATTGTTCACCATCTTAGCTGTAGAGGGCAGTGTTACTGGCCCTCATGTGGGATCCGAACCAGGGCCCCGCTGCACATAGCTGGTGTCCCAAGCCAGCTCTTAACCAACGCGCCACTCGGCCGGCCCATAGATCTTTTATCTGTGTTGATTTTAAACAAAATATTACTTTCATATCATTTACATTCATATAAAATAGAGTTTTCCCATGAAGTCATCCCTTTGATATGCCTCATATATTAGGGGATTTCTGGATATGTTTTGTCAAGAGTCATGTATACAAAATATAGTTGCTTGAGATAAACATCTTGGGGAAAATCATATCATACATACATTTTACTTAATAAAAATTCAACCATATGCACCAAGACCCCCCTCCAAAAATCCCAACAGATAAATTAGTGACATTAAAAATACTATAAAATTCTATTTTGCATGTTTAACATTCTATTATTTCTTATACATTTATACATACAAACACATAACAATCAACATGTGTTATCAGAGTTATACACAAAACTATGTAGCTGTATTTTATGGGCAAAGTAAGATATTTATAAGGGCAATATCAATAATAACCTATTTTCACCTTGTTTGCTGACTATGGAAGCTAACTTTGTGTGACAGTTTGACTCTAAGGAATCCAGAGGCACAGCCAATACATTTGTGTCCTAGTTTTATTCCTCTACTTGAATGTTTTTGCTTTGTTTGCTCAGTTGATTATATCAGAAGATATGCCAATGCATCTTAGTAGGAAGGTTGCTATGATACAGCAACATGGAAAATTGAGAAACACTTTTGATTAATTTAGGTAAAAAAAATCTTGTTTCCCAAAATAAACCTGGCCTTAGGTATATGGATAATTGCCTCAGTGCATAAAGCAAACCTAGTTTAAATCTCTTCTTTAGTAAATATAAGAAAGAAGAGCAACTTGATTTTCATCCTTATCCTAGAAATGCACCTTGAGAAGTAGGCATTGATATTCCATGTCTTTCATGTTTATGAGCATGAAGTACTGCAAAAGTCAGTGTACAGATTGCCTTTTTTTTAGTTCTCCAAGCCATTTTTAGAAGATTTCCCTGACAAGAACAAAAACAATAGCTAATACCTATTTATAGGCATTTATTGTGTACTAGACATTGTTCAGACACCTTTATATGCATCTATTCATTCATTCCTCCCAACAAGGCTCTCAAGTAGGCACTTGTATTCCTATTTTCTAGGCAAAGCAACCAAGGCCCAAAAAAGCTGAGTCACCGGCCTACTTGTAAACAATGTGGAGATGAGATTTACACCCAGGTAGTCCAACTTGAAAGTCCTTGTTCTTAACCTTTTTGCTCTACTGCCTCTTTGCATGTGTGCATGGCTCTGATATAAGCGTTGAGGAGGGTTGCTGAGCCTGCCGAGCACTGGGGCATGTGGTAATTTAATGAAGCTACCTGCTAGGGATGATGGGAGCCTACATGACCAATGGGGACTATAGACATCAAAACTTGCTTTCTTCCATTTTAGACAACCTGGAAATTCTTGGGGAAGACAATATGCTAAGAGTAGAGGGATCCTATACTGACTTGGAGATAAATCTCTGAGAGCACTCTTCACATTCCCCAGATAATGTCTACTTAGGCAATTGCTAAAAATATAGTAAGGTACTAAATAGCATACTAGAAAGTCAGAGAGTGGATTTATTTTGGTAGAATAACCCAAATTTACCTACCATTCCCTTTTAGAGAGGCCAGCACTTTTTTTGCAGCTACCACATGGTCCTTAAGATTCATGATTGTGACAGGGCCAGGGTCCTCTGAGACAAAGGACAGATTTGGGGTTGATGGTCCTTTCTGAAGAGGACTTTCTGAAGTGTGCCCCTGCCTCCTTTGTATTTGACGATGGACATTGTAATAAGCACACATGAGAAGGAATTCAGAGGCTTTTCTTTGGAGTACATTTAAGAGACCAGAAGAGAGAGGAAATTAAGATAATAGCAAATTCTTGAGATTTGTTTCCTTTTATTTTTTGTCATTTTATTTATTTATTTATTTGTTTGTTTGTTTGTTTTTAAGCTGAGCCATCCTGCCACCTGTTGGCCGCTCAGCGGCTGCTCAGCTCGGGCTGGGAATCGAACCGCTGTTGCTCAGAGCTCAAACTCTTGAAGCGAGCTCTTAACCAACTGAGTCACTCGGCCAGCCCCCATTTCTTGTCATTTTAGGAGTATGAAATGTATTTTCTGAGATGCTTTGAAATTATTCCTCCTAATACAGTACCGTGTCATTTACATAATGATTTAGTCATTAACCCTTGTTTACAATGAGGGGATTGAGGTCTCCAATAGAGGGGGAGAGGGCTTGAAAGTCACAGACGAGTTTGGGGATTTGGAGTCTTTCCTCCGAATCCGAGTAAGACTGCCCTTTAATGCCTTGGTTCTCTCCCACATTGTGAGCATACTTGCCTTTTCCCTCACAAAAGGCTTTTTGCTTTGTAAGTTTGCCAGGGTGTCCGACTTCTGCTGCTGCTTTGGGAGGATATTTCTTTTCTTTTCATTTTTAATATCCTTAGCTTGCTTTCCTTGTGGACTCGGAAAAAAGAGTTGCAGGTGGTTATTTTTCACTTTTAAAATGGTCTTCTGGTTTTTCTTCCAGGGAATGCTCACATTCACTTAGTTTGCCAGCATTTTTCTTGTTCCTGGTTTGAGGCTAACCCAATCTATCTCGCTGTAACCTCTTATTCATGATCTGGATGGGGGACTTGAAAACCTTTACCCATTACTGTTAGGTTTAAGGCTCCTAAACAAAACTTGTATAAAAGAATTTTCGTTCCAAAGAGTCTATGACCAGACCTGNTTAAAAAAAAAATTCATAGGAAAGTTTCAGGAAGACATGGCTACAATTGGTCCTAGGATACTAATATGTGTGTGCATGTGCGTGTGCACACTCACTTGTGCATAGATTAGAAAGGAATTGTAGCAGTAGTGGGAGACTTCTAGATGCCACAAGGGGACTGTGGAGAGGCGCTATAAGGAGTGGGGCTGGGTTTTAGTATTTTGTTTTACTCTTTCTGTCTACTCTCACATTGCCTTGGGTAAATCTTGTCCACTCTTGCACTATTGTACAGTATAATCTTAGAGGTGGTTTGGGAGAGGAATGGATACTAATAGATACAACTAGATCCACTTCAAAGGGTTTTATTCATCTCCTTCCCACCCTGATGCTTGTGCATGCATGCGTGCACACACACACACATAGTAAATCAGATGATTGCTGAAAAATAAAGGTGTAGAGATAGAAAGTTTCCCTGAGGGATAAGATCACCTGATGGAAAGAATGTGGTAAATGGGGAGTGGTATTGCCCACATTTTAACACCATAGATTCTGTTTTGAAAATAACTCATATACCTCTAAGTCCCTTTTCCCCTCCCCACATACGAGGTCAGACAGTTAAGTTTGCAAACTTGTTGCAACGATGTTGCTAACCTATTTTGATACCAGAGGGATTATTCATTATGAATTTGTACCAACTGGACAAACAGTTAATCAAGTTGACTATTTGGAAGTGCTGAAAAGGCTGCGTGAAAAAGTTAGATGACCTGAACTTTTCGCCAACAATTCATGGCTCTTGCATCACAACAATGCACCAGCTCAATGGCACTGTCTGTGAGGGAGTTTTTAGCCAGTAAACAAATAACTGTATTGGGACACCCTCCCTACTCACCTGATCTGGCCCCCAATGACTTCTTTCTTTACCCGAAGATAAAGGAAATATTGAAAGGAAGACATTTTGATGACATTCAGGACTTCCAGGGTAATATGACAATAGCTCTGATGACCATTCCAGAAAAAGAGTTCCAAAATTGTTTTGAAGGGTGGACTAGGCGCTGGCATCAGTGCATAGGTTCTCAAGGGGAGTACTTCAAGCATGACCATAGTGATATTCAGCAATGAAGTATGTAGCACTTTTTCTAGGGTGAGTTAGTGAATTTCATTGTCTGATCTCATACATTTTTTAGTTTTAAGTTCTTCATTTGGTTCTTCTAATAACTTCCTTTTTTTTGGCTAAGATTTTCTATTTTTAATTTGTTTTGAGAGAATTTGTAATTCTTAATTGAACCATTGTTTCAAATGATGGATTCTTTAAATCCCTGTCAGATGATTCCAACATCTGATTCTTCCCAGTATTGACATTATTGATTGCCTTTTCTCTAGATTGTGATTTTCCTGGTTCTTGGCATAACAGGTGATTTGGGATTGATTCCTGGATATTTTGTCTATTATGTTAGGAGATTCTGAGTCCTATTTAAAAATCTTCTGTTTTAGAACACAGACAACCTATTTAGTTTTAGCATACAAGTCTTGGCCTACTTTTGTGGGCTATGGTTTCAATGACAATTTAATTTTCAGAACCTTTTTAATACTATTTTGGCCTGCTTAGTTTTTCCGGTGCTGCTGGGACATTCACTGGTCCCTGCTAGTGCTGCCTGAGTGGGTGGAAGGCACTTTCCTGGGCTGGGCCAAGGCAGGGAACGAAATCTCCAGTCTGTGGAAAACAAGAGTGCTTCCCTTCATGTGGAGGGATTTCCCCCCGCCATTACTACTACCCAACCACCTGGTGTCTCTAGGTGTGTATGTGTTGGGGTTGGAGAGTAGAGATTCCTAGATCTGGCTGGAACAGAATGTGCTTCCTGGGCCAGGTGATGGTTGTGGAGGGATCCCCCTGCTGGTGCCATCTAGAGCCTGGTTTTTCTCCGTGGGTGAGAGGAGTTCTCAGGCATGGGGAGACAAAAAGACTTCTCAGACAGATTAATTGTAGTGTCATGACCCCCTGTCAGTGCCACTTCTTGTCAGTGCCATTTCACCCCTACCTTAATTCTAGGTGGGGGAGGGGAGCCTCAGGTCCAAGGGATAAAGAGGCTTCCTTGGCTGCATGATTATTGTGCCAGAATCCCCCTTGCAGGTGCTGCTTACCACCTGTTCTGGATGTGGGGAGGATATTCTCAGGCTGATGGGGAAGGAGAATACTTCCTCTAGCAGCTTATTGTCAAGATACACAACATAAAATCAATCCCCCTGCCAGTGCTTACCTGGTGTTGTTGAAGAGACCCCTATTCAATCTCAGGGAGGAATTAGTCTACCTGGGCCCCCTTCTAATGCTAGGTTTGGGGTCATAAGATATTGTGCCACTATGCTGTTCCACCAGTCCTGAGGTTTCCCTTTCTCCCTAGTTTACTTCCTTCTTTCCATTTGTCAGGCTTCTCATTTGTTATTTGTACCATTTATAGTGAACTCAGCAGGAAGGAACAGGGAGAAATAAGTCTGTGTCCCCTATGGAACCATTTATACTTAAAATAGGAATGAGAGATCAAGAAGATATAATGACTGACAGATAAATAAATAATTATAGTAGGAAAGTTTTACATAATCATATGAGAAACTGATGTATCAAGCAGACAAGAGGAAGAAAAACTATCAGCTTTTTAATAACAAGCTTAAGAAGCTCAAGATAATCTAAACACAACTTGAAATGCAACAAATAGAGAATATACATTATATTCTAGCACACATGCCTTATTTAGAAAAATCGACCACATGTTAAAACACATAAATGACTCAATAAATTTAAAATAAATATCATATATCTATGTCATTACATGTTATAGATTATTGAAATATGTGTTACATTTTTTTACTTAAAATTTTCTAGTAGCCGTATTTTTAAGTTTTTTGAAAGAAGTAAAATTCATTAAATATATTTATTTAATCCAACATATCCAATGTATTTTTATTTTACTTTTAATCAATATCAAACTTATTAACAAGATACTACATTTTTGCATGACATCTTTAAAATCTGTGTGCTTTACATTGAGAGTACTTCTCAATTCAGACGAGGCACATTTCAAGTATCCACATATGGCTATTGACTACCGCATTGTACAACACAGATCTGTGCTCTTTGACTATGTGCAATAAAATAGGAATAAAAAATAAAAAGAGAGCCAAAAATCTCTATTTATCAATATTCAAAACAAAAGAAAACACAGTATCAAGTAAATTTTGGATTAAAGAGAAAATAATGAAAGACATAAGGAAATAATTATAATTGAATCAAAATGAAAAAAATCATTCAAAATTTGTAGTACACACTAGAAGAGTACTTAGAGGGGAAATTATAAGTTTAAATATATTTTAGAAAAATTGGAAAAAATTAGCTAAGTAGTCCACTCAAGGAGCTAAAAAGAGGAAAAGATTAAGAAAAACAAATGAGAAATATAGAAATAATTAAAGGTCAAAACCAATGAAACAGTGTATACAAAAACCAGTAGAGAAGATTATCATAACCAAAAGCTAGTTCAATGAATAGAGTAATAAGATAAACAAACTTCAAGTGAAAATGATGAATTTTAAAAAGACAACAGATGAAGATATATACAAAATACAGATTGAATAAGAAGAAAAAATAGAGAAACAACAGATTATTAAACATGAATATATTTGAAAACATAAAGGAGATAAATTTAGGAAAATATAAAATGAAAAAAATAGTACAAAATGAAATTGAAAACTTTAATACATGAATTACCATAAAAGAAATTAAGAGAACATACTCTTTTGAATGTGGCAAGGTCTTCAGTCAGAGCTCACACCCCTATCAATATCAGAGAACTCACACTGGAGAGAAACCTTAAATCTATAATGACTGTGAGAAGGCCTTTAGTGATCCTTCAGCCCTTATTCGACAGAGAGAACTCATACTGGAGAAAAACCCTACAAGTGTGGAGAATGTGATAAAGCCTCAGTCAGAGCTCCATTCTCATAAAACATACAAAAATCCACACTGGAGTTTTAAAAACCTTACAGCTGTAAAAGCTGTGGGAAAGCCTTCAGCCAGAGTTCATCCTTTACTCAGCACCACAGGGTTCATACTGGAGAGAAACCATTGGAATGTGACAAGTGTGGGAAAGCCTTCAGTAGAAGTGCCCATCTTACTCAGCATCAGAGGATTCACACCGGAGAGAAACCTTGTAAGTGTAATGAATGTGGGAGAGCTTTCAGGTGTAGTTCAGCCCTCATTAGGCATCACAGACTTCACAGTGGAGGATCACTTTCAATGTGTGGACAAATTCATTCAGACTCTCCATTCACTTTGTTAAATACCAAAGGATCATACTTTCACAGGTTTGTTACAGTTATGTTACAAGTTTTATTTTAAGAAATGAAAATGCCCTCCCCCATTTGTTCCTGAAAAGTATTAGTGCCAGAATATCACACAAATCCAAGTGAAGAAATACTGATTTCGAAATCTGGAATAGCACAAGAGTTTCCAAACATCAATCTTTATATGTGTATGTATGTATTTTTATCCATACTTGAAATTGCTAATGTCATGAAGTGATTTTTTTAAACCCTGGCCCCAGAATAGGCTATTTCAACATGCCAAGGGATTCCAGTTGTTCAGAATTGAACCTGTTGCCTCTTCTTGTACTGATTGGAATACTGAAATTCATGGTTGATTATATATTCTAATATCACCTTTCTATAAATCTTTGCCCTAATATATAGTTTATCCCAGCATATACCTTACTGTATACAGCTATTGTCTGCTTTACCTTGTCCCAGTTTTTTGTGATCATCCCACAGAGGCAATATGGCATGTCTCCCAATTAATAGGCTAGTTGTTGAGACTGATGACACTTCACACACCAAGAAAATTTGAAAGAAAGTATTGCTCATACAAAGGACTTCTGAGAAGAGCAGGGTAGGTGCAAGCCAGTCTGGAATGGTGAGAAGAAAGAGGAGGCTGGGCCTTTTTAGTGG
>NW_017731411.1:3073912-3075877 GCF_001890085.2 Hipposideros armiger | reverse complement strand
GCCTGTCAGCAGCTCTAAGCCACTCAGCTCAAGGTGCTGTGTTCAATCTTAGTCACAGGTGGCGTAGCCTACCATCCCATGAAGGAGTCTAACAGGCAACCTTGTTGTTAGGACCACGTGCTCTCACCAGCTGAGCCATCCTGCCACCTGTTGGAAGCTCAGCAGCAGCTCAGCTTGGGAGCCTCTCACTGGCCCATGTGGGAATCAAACCAGTGACCCTGTTGCTCAGAGCTCACACTCTTAACCAACTGAGCCACTCAGTCGGCGGCAGTTTTATTGAGTAAGGAAACTTAGGAGGCTTATCTTGGGCAATTGCAAGATGAGTAATTTTCTACAACTGCCCACTAAATATTAAAAGTTTATATAGAAGCTTTAACTGTGTCCAGTCCGGTATTCTATACAGATAGTCTCAACAGCATATTTCTATCTCAAGGTTGTACCCTCGGGGTAGCTTCTGGGAATGGGGAAAGCAAGTGGAACACACACTTTAAGGACAGGGGAGGGGGTGGGAAGGCCTATTGCCCCGGTCCAGCTGAGGGCCAATCGGCAGTCATGTCTTCTCGATCACCTCCCCCAACACCTTCCTAGAATCTTCTTTCTTTACCCTTTTCCCAAGGCTGAAGTTAGAACTATCACTTCTCAGAGAGTAAACATTATTTACCCTGGAAAGTGACAGTCTTACATGGTATATATTGTTTCATGCAACCCTGGACAGGAGAGTTGGGGGAAGATTGAGCCAATACTTTTAGAAAACATTTTAGAAAAAAATATAGCCTATGAATTTGTATTAGACTACCATCAGATTAATTTACTTGGGGTGTCTGAAGAAAATTCCTGTATATGGCCTTAAGAAATTTTATGTGTACTTAACGAAGTCAGGTATTATTTATTGGTCACACTGTAACATTATATATATATATATATATATATTTTTTTTTCTTTCTTTCTTTCAAGTCATCCTAAGCTTAAACTGATGTTGTTAAGGTCCTTTGTTAGGTTTCCATGAATTATTTTTTCTTACTTTTTTTCTCTGTTGTAGGCATTTTTCAGTTACCCAAGAAGATTGTTGTATAGGATTGAAGTCTCTTGGCTTTCCCATATCATTCCAGATTTACCAGTCAGAACTGGAGATTTCCCTTCTCTATATTTTTCTTACTAAAAGGGTTACTCTGAACTCTTCCTGATCACTGATTTTCTTAGCCTTCTCGTTTATTTAAAGTCTTTCACAGTGTTAGCTACGTACAGCTTAAAGTTCAACAGGTCTGGAGTTTCACAGCTGAAAAGCACAACTGAAGGTAGAAAAGAAAGGATTTTTGTTCTGAAAATTAGCTGTAAGATAAAATATTCTGAAGGAATGGTGGCATCTGGAAATAATTTTGGAAATACCTGAAATCTTTAGTAACTTTTTGAAAGTGAAGGGGGTGGGGGTGGGGAAAGAGTCATCTTGTTAGTGTCTGTCATTAGAATCAGACCTCTTAACATTTCTCCAAAGAGGACATACAGATGGCCAACAGGCATATGAAAAAATGTTCAACTTCACTTAGCATTAGGGAAATGCAAATAAAAACCACAATGAGATACCACTTCACTCTGGTCAGAATGACTATCATCAATAAATCAACAAACAACAAATGCTGGCGAGGTTATGGGGAAAAGGGAACCCTGGTGCCCTGTTGGTGGGACTGCAGACTGGTGCAGCCACTATGGAAATCAGTATGGAGGTATCTCAAAAAACTGGAAATGGAACTATCATATGACCCAGCAATTCCACTCTTGGGTATCCATCCAGAGAAACCCAAGACGCTAATTTGAAAAAATATATGTACCCCTACGTTCATTGCGGCGCTACTCACAATAGCTAAGTTTTGGTTGGAAGCAACTGAAATGCCCATTGGTAGATGACTGGATTAAGAAACTATGGTACGGGCCGGCCGAGTGGCACGATGGTTAAGAACTGGCTTGGGA
>NW_017731411.1:3060574-3065933 GCF_001890085.2 Hipposideros armiger | reverse complement strand
TTTAAAATAAATTTACTAAGAGTTTCCTATCCATATAACTTGCCCTGAGCTCTGCGGCCGATATGTATAGAAAAATTTTAAGAAACATGGAGGGCCCCGGCTAGTAACAGAGATGTTAGCCGCCAAACCCTAGGTACCTGGGTAAACAAAACCAGAGGATGAGTCCCTGCAGAGGTCCCCTAGCGACACTGGAGGCAGTCTCCGTCCCTCTGGAGAAGAGTCAACACCTGGTAAAACTTAATTTCCCCGCGCTTTCCGGGGCGGCTCCCAGAGAATTGAGTTTTAAGCTGTCGTGGGTGTTTGGGCTACTTATTGTAAGGGTGAAAGTTCAGTTGTTGTAGGACTGCTGGACAGATGATAGAGAAGTTCGAGCTGGTTATCTGGGTAGTATTTGAAAAGTCATGAAGGGAAAAGATCTTTTCAGCTGACAAACACTGACCGAAGTGTAGCCGCTTAGGCTGTAGGGCGCCCCCCGCCCGGGCGGCCCCCAGCCGCCGCAGCAGGCGCCTGAGTCACACTGCAGACAGGCTCTAATTTGCACCGAACACGTCTAACATACTTTCGCTGAAGGCGAGCCCGGGTCCTGCCGCCGCCCCTCCGAGGCTGGCGGCCGCTAGTAGCAGCAGTCTTACTATCGCCCGGCCCGGGGCTATCCCGGCCGGGGCTGCCCCTCGCGGGCCGGAAGTGGGCTGGAGCGCAGGATACACTGGGCGCACCCGCATCGGTGTCCAGGGGCGCGCGGGTCAGGCGCCGGCGCGGGTCCGAGTCAGCGGCAGCGCGGGGCGCCCCGGTCCTTCGCCGTCTTTAAAAGAGGAGTAGCCCGTGACCTACGGGGCATTGAAGTGGCGGTGCAGCCGGGGGTGGGGAGCGATAGGCAGAACGGGCCCCTGGGCTTCCTGGAGAGCCCCCTACTGCGACTGCCCCTCTGGGAGGGGTCTTAGTCGTCCTTTTTTCTGGTGCCGCGAACTGGGCTGGAAGCTCGAAAGGGGCTATCCCGTTCTTCGTCCTGGGGTGTCTCCCCTACGAGCTGAGTCCTTCTTCCGCTATATTCCCTGGGACGAGGGCCCGGAGGGTTGAATGATATCTAGCATCCGCGCGNCTGCAGCCTACGCCATTGCCAGCGACTCACGGCAGCCCAGCTCCAGGTCGAGCTGCTGCTTACCATCTTAGCTGTAGAGGGCAGTGTCACTGGCCCCCATGTGGGATCCGAACCGGGGCCCTGCTGCTCATAGCTGGTGTCCCAAGCCAGCTCTTAACCAATGCGCCACTCGGCTGGCCCTATTTTCATTTTCAATTTTACTTCAGAGCCACATGTATGACCCAAAGAGCCACATGTGGCTCGCGAGCCACAGTTTGCTGACCCCTGGTCTATGTGAATGGTGCCCCCTAGAGTTACAGAGAGGACAGCCTCAAAGGAAAGTATTGGAAAGACTTGTGAAGAATGTCTGGGTTCCACATTTGGAAAAGACTGAAGATAAGAACTGGTTAGAAATGCATAGGAACACTTTAGGAAAGATGCAGAGAAGTCTTCTGTTCAAGAGACAGGTTTCAGGCTACTGACAGTTGCCCTCATGAAAATTCCTAAGTTGGACAACTGCCAGGAATGTAATTTTAATGTTAAGTTTAAAATCAAATACTGCTGCTTAGCTCCTAAACATGAGGAGTGCTCAGCCATTATATATTATGTTTATTATGTATAATGTATCAGCCATTATATATATGTGTGTGTATAGTTCTCAGCTATTATATATTGGGTTGTCGGAAAAGTCATGATGTATTTTTCCTATGTTTTTCGTTGCAAAAATGCATCATGACTTTTCTGACAATGCAATGCAATATATGATCTATCTATCTATATCTAAATCTATCTATCTATCTATCTATCTATCTATCATCTATCTACCTATATATATAATGCATGCACACTGAGAGTGCCAAAATATACAGCTATATTTGTATCTAATATACCTAGATATAGATACACAACTCATACTAGAGAGAAGCCATATAATTCAGTGAGTAATGGGAGAACCTTCAGTGATCAGCGAAACCTAATTTGATATAAAATAATCTATACTGGAAAGAAACCCTTTGATTATCTTAAATATGGAACAATTTTGGCTGTGACATAAATCTCACTGTAACACTCACACCAGAGAGGAATATGTGAATGCAGCAAATGGGGCAAATCCTTTGGTCATAGCTATGCCTTTATTCTTCATCAGATGATTCACACTGAAAAAAAAATCTTACAAATGTTGTGAATGTGAGCATCTGTCACCACTGAACTTTTATTCTACATCTGAGAATTCACCCTGGGGAGATCACATAAATGCAGCAAAGCCTTCTATCTTCACTTTAACTTAATTAGCATCAGTAGTGCCCATATTATGCATGATATATTATTAATATAGTGAAAGTGGAGAGACAGACAATATTCATTCATATATTATTGACATCAAGTGATGCACACTGGCAAAAAAATAAAAATAAAANTTGCTAACTTTTGCTGAAGCAGGAGCTTTTTAAATTCCTTTGGGCGGGGGTGGGGGGGTGCCCTAGCCTAGGGCCTGGGCCTGGGTCCCTTACAATTACTATAGCCCTTCTCGCTTAGATGACAAAGACACAGAAATGAATTACCTGTCTCCTGCCTCTCTTCTCTTGTCCCAAACCCTCTTTGAGATAGGCTTTATTGCGCAAGGAAGGACGCTGAAGAGTTGTCATGGAGACCAAACGCAGTCTGTGGGGTACGGGGAGACGCCCTCCTCTCACAAGGACGGAGATTCCCGTCTGCGCCGGCGCACTGCGTGGTGTTCCGGAGCCCTGGCCCGCGGTCAGAACGGGTGTGTGCTTCTGGGAGGGTGTGGGTACCCGGTCCTCTAATCCCGGCCGAGCTACCGGTAATCGTGGACCCGAGGGCCGGAACTGATTCCCGTGCGGCACCACATGCAGGCCCTGCTGCTACCTCCGGACCCTCCTGCGAGTCAGGCCCGAGGCACCACATCCTTGTGACTGCACAGCCAACGACAAGTCCCAGCCGTGGTTACACGGACAGCAGCGCAGAGACTCCGGGTTGGGCGGCCCAGCCCTGCGACGTCCACCGTGGGAGCACTCACACGCGAGGCTCCGGCCCGGGACGGCACTTTCCAGGCGTGAGAGAGACACCGCCTGATCCACAGACTCTCGGTCCAGAGAGGAACCCATTCCTCCTCTGAGGGCGGAAGATGGAGTGCGTTTTCCTCATTAAATCAGTGCGGGAGTGGTTGATTCCAGAGGTGGCACCTTAGGATTCATAGCCTGGGGCACGCCAGAGAGCGCCGCACTCTCTCAGTCCTGAGCTCCTTCCTTTGGAGCCTACACAGAAGCAAATCCTAGACGATGTTGCCCCTGGCCATGGAGGCGCCCTTTGGGTGGTGTCTGAAATCGAGGCGTAGGAATTTCTAACAAGGTGGGCTGGGTGCAATCTTGGTCACTACCTGACTCCTTTTCCTGTTCAGTACTCCCTGTGTGGTATGGATGAGCAGTGCTGGCAGTGTCCCCCAAGTGTTGATGCCATTCTCCCCTAATTTTGAAGATTCTTTGCCCAGCTGAGTGCTATAGAATTAGATGATATTTCGTCCCCCTCCACCAAGGCATTTAACTTCTCAGAAAGAATAAAGATGGGAACTTTTTTTGGAAAAATATACAGGTTGATTGTTTTAGACAATAATATCGGCAGGGCAGGAAAATATTTCCAGATATTTTTGATATGCAAAATAATTGTCAAATATTTTATTCCGTGGTATGAATTAATGTTCTCTATTTTTTATTTCAAACCTTCCCTTTCAAACTTCCACCTTGAAAGAACTAAAATGAGTTATGTAAATATTAGGAATTTTCTAATAGAAACATTGAACTAGGTTTAAGGAATCCGTTTCAAAAGGAGGTGCGCTCACCATGAACTCCAATACTAATTTATTAAATGTCCAACTTGATAAAACACTTTGTATTTGAAGAGTTACTGTTTTAGAAAATGGTCCTAGGTTTTTTTTTTTCTTATTTATTTATTTTTTCCCCTGGGGGTGTGTGTGGTGAGGAGAAGGATAAATCAATGTGAGGAATCGCCTTCCTTCTCCAAAGCTGGTGATGTTTATCTTTTCCAATTGCTCCCTTGGCATTGGAGCAGAAAATGGAAGGGTTGCTGGTGACTTATAGGAGGATCTTTGTGGGTAGAGTAGGCAACCATGAGGGTGAGGGGCTGTACTGGGTGGGAAGAGTGTTTTCATCTCTTATTGCTCAGAGAGGACAGAAATAGCTCTGATAATATCAGTGGTATTAGACACTGAAGGACAAACTTCCTGATTTTTAAAAAATAAGTACATAATAAAGCAAGCCTAATTCCCATTTAAAACAGAGGTTTCAATCTGGGGAATTTGTTGATGTTTTATGTTCTTCACTGCAGATAAACAGCATCTCTCAGAGAGGCACATGTGGAACTCCAGTGGTACGCTGGTAAATTTTCAACAGCAGTCTTGGGGGGAAGAGGGTGTGAATCCCTGATTTGTAGCATTTGCCATTTCTATCATGTGAATACTCCCATAATGGCTGATTTCAAGATACCAACAGCACTGAACTTAGAGTTGGGAATAAATGGGCACAGTTAGGGGACCTTTCTTAAGAAACTTAGAGTTGAGAAGAAATGGGACCTACTGGGGGACCTTTCTTAAGAAAAATATCAGCCACATCCTGTCAATTCTGTCTACTTACCATGAGGAAAAAGGGCATCATTTCATAGGCATTTTGAGTACCTTGAAATTTTCCTGAGAGTCTCCATAACCCATACTCCCAAAGATTACTTTTTAACACCAACCGATCCAGTTAGCAGGACCACTGTTAAAGGATTCCTAGGAGTGACATTCTCACCATAGTCTATGTTAGGGGTCGGCAAACTTTTGTGATGGAAGAGCCAATCCTGTCCCTAGAAGTTTTGCAAGACCTATAAAACAAATGAAATTACCATTATGTGAATAATATCCTTTAAAAATTTTATAAATGAAGCTGATAGTTTTATTTTCATTTTCTTTTTTTAAGATATTTTTTATTGGGGAATTGGGGGAAAGGGAACAGACAAGTTGCTGTCCTTTACATTCTTCAGTCTAGTTGTGGAGGACGTTGCTTCACTAGCCCATGTTGGTATTATCATTGTGCTCTTCCCTGGTGAGGCAGATCGGTCGCCGGCCTCTGGACGGCCGCTCACGGCGGCTCTTGGCAGCTCACACTGGCTGCCAGCTGTCTATGCTGGCTGCCAGCCACACACGGTAGCTTATGGCAGCCCACTGCAGCAGGGGCTGCAGCCTACGCCATTGCCAGCGACTCACGG
>NW_017731411.1:3049365-3058964 GCF_001890085.2 Hipposideros armiger | reverse complement strand
TATAGTGTATCATTTCTAATCATCTCTAATCATAGATCTTAGAGCTGAAAGGGAACTTCAAATATTTAGTGTAGGCCTTTTATTTTACAAACAAGGAACAGAGGTCTGCCATTTATTTTGGGTAGTCAATAGCTGAGCTGAATTTCCATGGACTTTCCCCCCGAGAACACCCCTTAGCTGTGTGTAGACTATAGAGGAATAATACTGGGAAGACAAAGGCCAGAAGCATCCTTCCAAATGGGGGAAATCAGCAGGCTGAATGAGGGCCAGGAAGGAACTGGCTTACTATTCAGTGACAGTTACTGACTAGAGAACGTGATGAGGCCACAATATAAGAGTGCTATGAATTCCAGCCATAGGCCTGGGAGAGGAGTGTGGGGGTAAGAGTGCCAGGATCTGCCATCCTTGTTTCTGCTTGAGGCAATTGGAGATTCACTGGATAAGAATGGAATTTCATGTTACTGAATTGAAACCTCAGAATATCGCAAAGCTGTGAAAAGATTTGTGTGCAACCATGGATTGGAGACCACTCATTCCAGCTGACAGAACTTCTCTCATAAAGATTTTTCTAGTGTGATGTTTCTGTGAGTGAATGAATTAACACATTTTGTTTATTTACTTTGCACTCACAAGATTTTTATTTTCTTAGATGAGTGGTCTCAACCAGGGACATTTTTGCCCCCCAAGGGACAATTGCCAATGTCTGGAGACATTTTTGGTTGTCACATCTTGGGGAGAGGATGTCACTGGCATGTAGATGATAGAGGCAAAGGATACTGCTAAACATCCTATATGCACAGAAGAACGCTGCACAACAAAGAATTATCTCGCCCAAAATGGCAATAGTGCTGAGGTTGAGAAACCCTTAGGCAATTTACCATGGCATTATATGACCACCAGGTGGCAGTCATGCCTGCTGTTGAGATGTTAAGATCAAAGAAGTTCATCAGGAGCAGTTGATTGGAATAATGTTGGAGTGTAGATGGGGATCAGATCATACAAGACTCTGAAGGCTATTTTAAATTTTACATCTTTATTCTTAGAGCTATGGAGCCATGGAAGGATTTTAACCAGAGGAATAACATGATCAGATTCATATTTTATATAACATTCTCTGGGCTTCTGTTTCCAGCCATGGAGTAACTGATACCAGACTAGCCCTCCCACCATAAACTTCTCTAAAATGACAAAAACATATGAGATAGCTATTTTCAGGCAATGAATGATAAGCAGCACAAAACTACTGATCCCTGACCAAGAGAAAAACTCACGAGTTGAGCCATATTGTCATCCAACTTTTTGTCTTGGAACAATTTCCCAACCATTACACAGACAGCTGGAGTCAAGCAGAGCACAGTGGTCCCACTAAGCTGAGGAGGCATAAATCAGGGTCCAGAGCAGCTGAAGCTGCTAGAAACTGTGGAGTAAAGTACAGAGATAACAGAACTGTGTAAAGAGAGGGCCCCAGAAGTACATGTAGAGGTCCCCTGCAAGTCTAAGACTGAGAGATATGCTGAACATGAGCTGGGTGAGAGAGCCCAAAGTTTACAAGATAGCAGCTACTGTGGGCAGGAAAGTGGAACAGAAATACTAGAAGTCAAGTAATGCTGAAGGAAGAGTCTTCTTTGGACATTGGAGTTCCGGCCCTGACAGAGCAGAGGGGGAGCTATCACTTTGTTAACACCTCTCGAGTCTAGCCCAGAAGAAAGGCTGTAGGAGCAAGAATTACACCCTAGGGCCAGCCGAGTGGCGCAAGGTTGAGAGCTGGCTTGGGACGCCAGAGGGCCCCGGTTCAGATCCCACATATGAGGGCCAGTGACACTGCCCTCTACAGCTAAGATGCTGAACAACAGCTCAATCTGGACCTGGGCAGCCATGGGTCACCAGTGACGGCGTAGGCTGCAGCCCCTGTGGCAGTGGGGTGCCATGGGCTACCGTGTGTAGCCAGCAGCCAGCGTGAGCGGCTAGCAGCCGCAGTGAGCGGCCGTCCAGAAGCCGGCGACTGATCTGCCTCACCCGGGAAGAGCGCAATGATGGTGCCAACTTGGGCCAGTGAAGCAACGTCCTCCACAACTAGACTGAAGAACAAAATGACAGCAACTTGTCTGTTTCCCTTTCCCCAACTCCCTAATTAAAAAAAAAACTTAAAAAAAAAAAAGAATCACACCCTGTAATAAGACCTCTGGACTCACCATATCAAAGTTTAAAACCATGTCCTGACAATGTCTGCATGGGAGGCACGTTTAGAGACTGACTTCTGCCTAGTTAAAGGGAACTTGGGAAACACAGTAGACTTTCCACAGATCTACACTAACAAAGCATAAAACAAGTTTAAGATGATCAGCCAGTAATTATACTGCCTTCTAAAATAGGAACAATACTCTTCAGAAGAAGGTAACAGAAGCCAGAATTTCTACAATAAACTGTTCATGAGATACAGTGTTTAGTTTTACAAGTCACTAGACAAAGAAACAGGAAATTGTGATACATGACCAAGAAAAAAAGAAATTGATAGAAAACTAAACCTGAGATTGTCCAGATGTTGGGCTTAGCAGATGAAGACCTTAAAACAGCTATCATAAAAATGTTTATACAATTAAAGTAGAATATGCTTAAAAATTAAAGGAAAATACGATCTTATGAGTTAGCATGTGGAGAACATTGGCAGAAAAATGAAAAATATAAAAAGAATGAAATGAAAGCTTTGGAACTGCAAAGCAAAATAACTGAAAAAATGTACTGGAAGGGCTTAGCAGCAGATTGGAGATGATGAGAGAGCCAATAAACTTGGAAACAGATCAATCTGAGAAATGAAGAGAAAAGAGGTTAAAGAAAATTGAACAAAGCCTCAGAGACATGGGGGTCAATATCAAACAGTCTGATATACATGTATTCTAAGTTCCAAGAAATAGAGAGTAAAATTTGAGCAGAAAAAAATGTTTGCAGAAATAATGGCTGAAAACTCCCCAAATTAAATTAGATAAACAAACAAACAAACAAACAAACAAACAAACCTCCTTACAGACCTAAGAAGGTCAGTAACTCCCAGTCAGATTATCTATCTATCTATCTATCTATCTATCTATCTATCTATCTGTCATCTATCATCTACCTCTATCTCTGTCTTCTGTTTATCTATAGAACTACACCTAGGTACATCATAATTAAACCTCTAAAAATCAAAGATAAAGAAAAAGACTTTATAGTAGCCAGAGGAAAAAAGGTATATTCAGGTGACAAGGAAAAGAATGACTCACTCACATCTTGCAGAGACTGTGGAGGCCAGAAGGAAAAGGGAAAATATCTTTAAGGTTCTGAAAAAACAACTGTAACCCTAGAATTCCATATACATCAAAAATATTTTTTTGAAATAAGGGTAAAATAAAGACACTTTCAGAAAAGTAAAAGCTGAGAGAATTTGTTGCTAAACACATTTCACAAGAAAAAAATAATAAAAGATGTCCTTCAGGCTGAAGAGCAGTGATACCAAGTGGAATCTCAGAACTAGAGGGAAGGAATGAAGAGCACCAGAAATGATAAAAAAAAAAGTGGGTAAATATAAAAGACTCTATTTTCTTTTTTCAAAGATTGTCTAAAGCAAAAATGATAACACTGTAAAGTGTGGACTTATAACAAATGTAGAGGTAAAAGATAACAATTGCACAAATGATAAAGAAAGGCTAAATAGAAATAAATATTAGCTAGGTTATTACATCTGTGAAATGTGAAGGATCAGCAGTAAAGTGTGTAGTGTGTGAAATGAAGTAGGAAGCGTGGCATGTTAAGTGTCAAGTGTGAAGAGGAAAGAGGTACAATGTTGACTCTAAATAGGCCCTGATATATTAAGGGCACATATTGTTAATGCAAAGCAACCACTAAAAATATAATAACAAGAGACATAACTAAGAATCCAATAGAGTAAGTAAAACCGAACACTAAAAAATACTGAATTAACTCCAAAAGACATTAAGAAAAGTGGAAATGGGGAAAACAAAAAAGCAGAAGGAAAAAAGGAAAAACAAGAAGGTAGAGTTAAACTCAACCAAAACAATAATTACATTAAGTGTAAAAAGATTAAACTTCTTAGTCAAAAGGGAGATCACTCAACAACTGGTGCTGGAACAGTTGGAGGGCCATATGCAAAACCACTACAACAATAACAGTAACAAAAAACCTAGAGACAGACCTTAAATATTACATAAACATAACTCAAAATGGATTATAGGGGCCGGCTGTGTGGCTCAGTTGGTTAAGAGCTCGCTCAAGAGTTTGAGCTCTGAGCAACAGTGGTTCAAGTCCTGGCCTGAGCTGAGCAGCCGCTGAGCTACCAACAGGTGGCAGGATGGCTCAGTGAAAAAAAAAATGGATTATGAACTTAAATGTAAATTAAAACTATGAAACATAGAGGAAAAATTTATGTGACCTTGGGTTTGGTGATGATGTTAGATACAATATCAAGAGCAAAATCCATGGGATTTCCAGTCAAGATGGTGGAGTAGGAGAGAAGGATTTAAGATGGCAGAGTAGATAAACGCTGTGCTTTTCTCCTCATGAGATCACATTAAAATTACAACTAAATTATAGAACAATCAACCTGGAGAACCATCTGAAGTCTAGCTGAACAGAAGTTTTATCACTAAAGATATAAAGACGAAGCCACTAGACTGGTAGGAGGGGTGAAGACATGGGATGGGTGGCCCCATACTTTGCATGTGGTGGTTGAGTATCAGGGGGGATATCTCAGCCACAGTGGTTTCCCTTGGAAGAATGAGGGACCCTTAACCCCACACTGGGCTCCTCAGACCTGAGTACCCATGCCAGGAAGAAGAGGCCCCACAACATCTGGCTGTGAAAAACAGTAGGAATTCTGACCATCTGGGTGGGATGGAAGGCTGTGGGAATCCCAGATATCCTCTAAAAGGGCCCATGCACAAACTCACTTGCTCACAGGCACTCACCCTGCGCTGTGGCAAAGAGATAGTGACTTGGGAGGCATCAAAGGCATACAGGGAGAAACTGAGTTGTGTGGCTTCAGGGTGACAACTGGAAAGACAGTTGCCATTTTCCCTGTGTAGAACCTTCCTACCTGCATCTGGCAGGCAGGCACCATCTTTCCTGTGTGGGGCCCCATCCCCTGGAAAAATCTGCATTGGCCTGATGAACTCTGTTAACTCCACCCACTCGTTCCACCCTGGTGACTCCTTGGGACCTGTCCCACCCAACTTCCTCAATGCCTCAGGCACTTTCTCAGTGAACAGTCAGTCCCATCTGCATTGCACTCTTTCTTGGACAAATTTGGGGGTGGGTGGCAACTAGCCTTGTTCCCTGAGACTTTTGCTGAGTAGCTCTAGGCTCAGCACTGGCACCACACCAGAACTGACATTAACCTGGTGAACACTTGTCCCACCTTGGTGATTCCCTGAGAACTCGTGCCACCCAACTTGTATATCACATGAGGCTGTATCTGCAGCTGAGTCTTATGGGAGCCTGCAAGTGGCAGCAGGCCTTGGGGTGTCCTGGGCTTTTTGTGGCGCTACACCAGACCCTGTATTGGTGGCAGCCATCCTTGGTTCTCAGTGTGTCCTCTTTCACGGGCCTCCAGGTCCAGCACAGGGAACGACCAACCACAATCATTTTGTAGCTCCTACCAGGTAAGTCCCCTGCTGGTCACAGGCAGTGGGTGACCTGGGCCTGCACCAGAGCCCCTTCCAAGAGGGCCCCAAACCAACATACTTAGAGGTTGGCTTCAGACTACAGCAGAGCACCACCCAATTAGCCCCACAAATGGCACACCCAAAGGGGCGTTTCAAAATGCACTAGAGCCCATCAGGGCGAATCACACTCCATGAAGTAAGCCCCTTGCACTGCAGCCTGTAAGCTTTGGACGTGGTCAAACCCCACAACCAGTCAGTCTGAGAGTCAATTCCACCCACTGATGTGCCAACAGCAATCAAATCTCAACTATAACAAGAGGGTACACACAACCCACACAAGGTACACTCCTGGAGCACCAGTACAAGTGACCAGGGAGACTGTGCCACTGGGTTCCACAGGGAATTGTACATAAGGACACCCGGTCAAGACTGGGAGGCATACAGATCTACCTAATACATAGAAACAAACAGAGAGACACAGCCAAAATGGGAAAACAAAGACATATGCCCCAAGTGAAAGAACAGAACAAAGTAGATTAGATTAAGCCAAGGATCAAATCAGTGATTTAGAGATAAGGAATTGAAAACCTATTTGAAGAAATAATGACGGAAAAGTGTCCTCATCTGACAAAGGAAATACGCATACAAGCCAAGAAAGTGCAGAGTCCCAAACAAGATGAACCCAAAGAGGCCCACTGAAGACACATCATAATTAAAATGCCAAAGGTTAAAGACAAAGAGAGAACCTTAAAGCAGCAAAAGAAAAGCAGCTACTTATGTACAAAGGAGCGCCCATAAGACTACCAGCTGATTCTTCAACAGAAACTGTGCAGGCCAGGAGGGTTGGTATGAAATATTCAAAGTGATGTAAAGCAAGGGCCTATGTCCAAGATTACTCTACCCAGCAAAGCTATCATTTAAAATTGAAGCACAGATAAAGAGCTTCCCAGACAAGAAAAATTAAAGGAGTTCATCAACACCAAACCAGTAGTACAAGGCATGCTAGAGGGACTTCTTTAAGACAAAAATAAAATAAAATAAAAATATGAATAATAGGGAGTGACGTCATAGAAATGGTGGTGTGAGGTGGGCTTCTTGAGCTCTCCCCAGGAAGTTACAGAAATTGAACATCTATGAGTCATCAAAGGATTCTCTGCTCATCATAGAGAATATCTAAAAGACACGCATGAGGATTACCTAAAGGTGGGCAAACGGGGAGAGGGGGAAGAGGGAAGAGGGAAGTGCAGAGACGTGGCCCACAGCTGCAGAGATGCAACGCCCCAGGACGCAGACCGGAGATCACAACAGCCAGGCTGTGGAATCTCTCCCTGTGCCCCACGGTACGGCAGAGGGATCAGCATATAGGATGGCAATGCCTAACATTTGAGGCAGACACCTCAGGTGAGAACTGCTGCTGGGCTCTCACAGTCAGACAGAAAGCAGAGAAAGCACTGCACCTGGGCCCCTCCTCCCTCTCTCCCACAACTCTCCTACCCCCACCCTTCCAGAGTTTTAAGCTGGTCCCAGAACAGAAAGGATTAGTGTCAGATTACAGAGGAAATGCAGCCCTCAAGGTCTGAAAAAACCAGTTTGCAGCTGTAACCTAGGGAAGAGGCTAGGACAAGTGTGATACTGCTGGGCTGTCCAGGGAGACAAAGTCACCTTCCTATCCAACCCCCACCTTTTCTCGGCAGCTTCAAGCAGGGCAATTAGAGCTGCTGAGACACACACAGGTGTTAGCAGTGGGTTGCAGAAGCAGTGCTGGGCTTTCAGAAGCTCAGAAATGTCACACCCTCCACACCCCCTGATGGACGAAGTGCCTTAAGACCCAGGAGACCTGCACACAGAGAAGAAGCCCACCTCCCAGTGGCTGGCTGTGGTGTTCTCAGCACACGTTTGTGCAGGTGAGAGAAGAAACTGCACCGACTTTGTAAAAACTACCAACCACATCCCATAGCCCCACCCTCCTAGAATTGCATTGCCAGGGTAACTCTGGGTGTCAGGTGGCTGGATCCACCTCCACAAGATGCAGAGGACAACCTGGAGATAGCTTGGTGGACTTAAGGCAAGACTGGCACTGTTATTTTTAAATTTAATTTAATATTATTATTATTATTATTATTATTATTATTATTAGATATATATTTTTTTCTCCCCCTCCTTTCTCTCTCTTTTCTTTTTCCTTGCTCTACATTTCCTTCTTCTTTCTGTTTTTCTGTATTGATTTCTGTTGGTGTTGCTATTTTTTGGTTTTGTTTTGGTTTTTTGTATTTTTGATATTTTTGTTTGTGTTGAGTGTTGGCCGTCGGTTGTTTTTATGTGTGAATGTATGTTGTTGTTGTTGTGCTTGTTGGTTTGTTTTGCTATGAAATCGCCCTGCACGAGGGCCCACACCCAGAGGCCAACTCCAGACCAAACCAGAGCATTACTGGGTTTGACCTACAAGTGACACACCTAAAGGGAGTTTCTCTACAAGCGCAAGAGCCCACAAGGGCTAAGCCTCATCTGAGGAGTCAACCCTCACACAGCAGCTCATACACTGTGGGCATAGCCAATTCTAGCAGCTAATCAGCCTGGGAGTCAATCCCACCCACTGACAAGTCAAAAGCAATTAAAGCTCAACTTCAACAGGAGAATACACACAATATATGGGACACATCTGTAACACATGCACAAAAGAATAGGGAGACTGTGCAATTCAAATATAAAGGACACATGCTATGTAAGACCACCCAGCAAAGACTGAAAGACATAGAAGATCTACGTAATACATCGAAGCAAATACAGAGCAACAGCCAGAATAAGGAAACAAAGAAACATGTCCCAAATAAAAGAACAGAAGAAACTTCCAGAATTGGAACTAAATGAAACAGAGGTTACTATCAGAGACAGAGTTTAGAACACTGATTATAAGAATGTTTAAGGAACTTAGTGAGAATCTCACCAAAGAGATAGCAAGCATAAAGAAGGATACAGATATAATAAAAAATAACCAGTCAGAATTAAAGAATACAATAATTGAAATAAAGAACACATTCGAAGAAGTTACCAGCAGATTAGATGAAGCAGAGGATCAACTCAGTTCTTTAGAAGACAAGATAGCAGAAATCACCCAATTGGAACAACAAAAAGAAAAAAGAATAAAAAACAATGAAAATAGTTTAAGAGGCTTGTGGGATAACATCAAGCACAACAATGTACATGACATAGGAACACCAGAAGGAGAAGAGCGGGAACGAGGGATCGAGAACATATTTGAAGAAATAATGAGCAATAACTTCCCTAACCTGGTGAAGGAAATCAACATACAAGCCCTGGAAACGCAGAGAGTTCCAACCAAGATGAACCCAAACAGGCCCACACCAAGATACATTATATTAATAGTTAAAATGGCAAAGGTTAAAGACAAAGAGAGAATCTTAAAAGCATCAAGACATAGATAGCAAGTTACTTACAAGGGTGCTCCCATAAGACTATCAGCTGACTTTTCTACAGAAACTTTGAAGGTCAGCAGGGCGTGGCAGGAAATATTCAAAGTGATGAAAAACAAAAGCCTACAACCTAGATTGCTTTACCCAACAAGGCTATCATTTAAAATTGATAGCTTTCTAGAAACGAATAAACTAAAGTAATTCATTACCATCAAGACAGCGTTGCAGGAAATGTTAAAAGGGCTTCTTTAAGCAAAAGAAAGATGAAAACAATCTAACTAATGAAGACCAGAAATACAAATAACAAAATGGCAATAACTATGTACCTATCAATAATCATTTTATTTTATTATTATTTTTATAGGGGAATTGGGGGATGGGAACAGTGCTGGGGGATTGGGGGAAGGAGAACAGACAAATTGCTGTCCTTTTGTTCTTCAATCTAGTTGTGGAAGACGTTGCTTCACTGGCCCAAGTTGGCACCATCATTGCGCTCTTCCCGGGTGAGGCAGAT
>NW_017731411.1:3017402-3049129 GCF_001890085.2 Hipposideros armiger | reverse complement strand
TTTAAATGTAAATGGATTAAATGCTTCAAAAAAAAGACATAGGGTGACTGAGTGGATAAGAAAATAAGACCAATGCATATGCTGTATACAAGAGACTCACCTCAGATCAAAAGACACACACAGGATGAAAGTAAAGGTATGGAGTAAGATATTTCATGCAAATGGAAATGAGAAAAAACTGAAGTAACAATACTTATATTGGACAAAATAAACTTTAAAATAAAGAAGGTAATAAAATACAAATAAAGGGATCGATCCAACAAGAGGACATAATCCTGGTAAACATCTATGCACCCAATATGGGAGCACCTAAGTATATGAAACAGATATTGACCAACATAAAGACAGAGATCAACAGTAATACTATCATAGTAGGGGGCTTCAAGGCACCTCTGACACCAAAAGACAGATCCCCCAGGCAGAAAATCAATATGGAAACAGTGGCCTTAAATGACACATTAGACCAGTTGGATTTAGTCGATATTTTTAGAGCATTTCACCCCAAAGCTGCAGAATTTACATTCTTCTTGAGTGCACATGGATATTTTCCAAGGTAGATCACATGTTAGGCCACAAAACAAGTCTCAATAAATTTAAGAAAATTGAAATCATATCAAGCGTCTTCTGAAACCAAATGTTATGAAATTAGAAATCAATTTCGAGAAAAAAACTGGAAAACACACAAATACATTGAGGCTGAATAACATGTTACTAAATAATGAATAGGTCAACAATGAGATCACGGAAGAAATAAAAAGATACCTCGAGACAAATGAAAATGAAAACACAGTGACCCAAATCTATGGGATGCAGTGAAAGTCTTAAGAGGGAAATTCATAGCAATGCAGGCCTACCTAAAGAAACAAGAAAAATCTCAAATCAGCAGTCTATACTTACACCTAAAATAACTGGAAAAAAACCCATCAAAATAAGCCCAAAGGGAGCACAAGGAAGGAAATAATAAAGACCAGAGTGTAAATAAATGAAGTAGAGACAAAAAAAACCCTAAACAAACAAAAGATCAACAAAACCAAGAGCTGTTTTTTTTTTAAAACATAAACAAAGTCGACAAACCTTTAGCCAGACTCATCAAGAAAATGAGAGAAAGGACCCAAATTAATAAAATCAGTGACAACAGACACCACAGAAATACAAAAAATTTTAAGAAAATACTATGAGCAACTATATGCCAACAAATTAGACAATCTGAAAGAAATGGATAATATTCTAGAAGGATACAACCTTCCAAGGATAACTCAAGAAGAAAACGAAGTACAGTAAGTCTCTGACTTACAAACATTTGAGTTGCAAACTTTCACAGATACGAAAGGACCTCGCATTACGAACATTCGTAGATGCGGACAAATCATGGAAGTAGCTTATGTGTCTGCCGGACATTGTCACAGTTGTGCTGCTGTGTGCTTACTGTACAGTGTGATAGTGTATGTAGTAAAGTGTGATAGTATACGTAGTACAGTGCTCAATCAGAGCCCAGGGTGTCCGGAAGCAAGAGGAAAACAGTGGTGATGTGGAGGGGACTGCTAGGAAGCACAAAGCAATAACCATGGAAACAAAAGTGAAAATAATTGAGAAATTGGACTGAAAAGATGGTAGATGTCGCTTGTTCTTATAACATGAATCTTTCAACCATTAGCTTTACATTGTATACCGTATTTGTGTCAAAGGTGTATAAGACTCACTTTGTCGGACTTACGAATGAATCTGACTTATGAATGTTCTCCCGGAATGGAACTCGTTCGTAAATCGGGGACTTACTGTAAACTGATTACTATCAGTGAAATTGAATCAGTAACTAACAAGCTCCCGATAAACAAAAACCCTGGACCAGATGGCTTTACAGGTGAATTTTACCGAACATTCAAAAAAGCATTATCACCTATTTTTCTCAAACTATTCCAAAAAATCCAGGAGGAGGAAAGCCTCCCAAACTCTTTTTTCAAGGCCACTATTACCCTGATCCCCAAATCAGACAAAGACATTACAAAAAAAGAGAGAAAACTACAGGCCGATATCCCTAATGAACATAGATGCAAAAATCCTCAACAAAATACTAGCAAACAGAATTCAGCAATACATTAAAAACATCATACACTACTATCAAGTGGGCTTCATTCCTGGTATGCAAGGTTGGTTCAATATCCACAAATCAATTAATGTGATATACCACATTAACAAAATGAAAAATAAAAATTATATGGTCATATCAATAGATGTAGAAAAAGCTTCTGACAAATTCCAGTAGCCAGTTATGATAAAAAACTCTTAGCAAAGTGAGATTAGAGGTATCATATCTCAACATAATAAAGTGTTGCCACACAGCTGTCCAGCCTTCTGTCCCCCCGTGCTTACACCTAAACTGACGCTTTTGAGGACACTGCTCATACACCTTGCGTCTCCCTGTTTGGCCCCAAAAGATGGCTAGTTAGTCAATGATGGGTAAGATTCCTCGAGGAAGGAACAATCTAAGACAGGCACAGTCACATGGGGACCATCAGGAGAAATCTCAGGGCTGATGGAGGTGGGCCTAGGCCCTCACCCGCCCCCAAAGAGTCTGGAGGTTTTCTACCTCTGTACCTACATTCCTTCTGGCAACCTGCTTGGGAAGTGACCTGATGATATGATAATATCTGTCCTCAGCATAATAATCTTATCTCCCTGGGGTCATATGCGTATGGGTGTGTAAAGGCAGAGCATTTGTCTGGTCATGCGGGCAGACTTTTGGTAATAGCAGCTTGCAGGCATGGGTAATCCGGAATGAGCAAGTTCTCCGAAATGAGACTCACAGACAGTGGCGGGAACAATGCTACTTCCAGGTGTGTGGAGAAATAAAAGCTGCATGTTGCCCTGATTTGGGGCTCTTAGTTCTCTGAGGCTGGAGACCCTTGGCCCCGCTTTCATTTAACTCTTGGCTGCTACTTCTTTCTTTCTTAACCCTTCGCTGCCCCCTCTCGTTCTCTCACTGCCCTTGTTGTGTGGGATGCGACAATAAAGGCCAGGTCATATATGATAAACCCACAGCTAACATCATACTCAATGGGGAAGAGCTAAACCCATTCCCCTTAAGACCAGGAACAAGACAAAGTTGCCCACTTTCATCACTTTTATTCAACATCATTCTGGAAGTTCTAGCCACAGCAATCAGACAAGAAAAAGAAATAAAAGGCATCCAAATTAGAAAGGAGAAAGAAAAATTGTCATTATGTGCAGATGACATGATACTATATAGAGAACTCCAAAAACTCCACCAAAAACCTATTAGAACTGATAAATGAATTTAGTAAAGTAGCAGAATACAAAATTAATATTCAGAAATCTGTTGCATTTGTATACACCAACAATAAACTATCAGAAGGAGAAATTAAGAAAACAGTCCCATTTACAGTTGCTTTAAAAACTATAAAATACTTAGGAATAAATTTAACCAAAGAAGTAAAAGACCTGTACTTAGAAAACTATAAGACACTGAAGAGAGAAATTAAAGAAGATACAAGTAAATGGAAACACCTACCATGCCCATGAATAGGAAGAATTAATATAGTTAAAATGTCCATACTACCTAAGGCAATATATAAATTTTACACAATTCTTATCAAACTACCAATGACATTTTTCACAGAAATAGAACATATAATCCTAAAATTTATATGGAACCATAAAATACCCTGAATACCCATGGCAATCTTGAGAAATAAGAACAAAGTAGGTGATATCACATTACTGACATCAAGTCATACTACAAGGCTACAGTAATCAAAATAACATGGTAGTGGCATTAAAACAGACACATAGATCAGGTGAATAGAATAGAGAGGCCAGAAATAAATTCATACCTATGTGGTCATTTAATCTATGACAATGAAAGAAAGTACTTACATTGAGGTAAAGACAGTCTATTTAATAAATGGTGCTGGGAAATCTGGACAGACACATGCAAAAAAAATGGAACTGAACCACCTCCTTATGCCATATACAAGAATAAATTCAACATGGATTAAAGATTTAAATGTAAGATTTGAAACCATAAAACTTCTAGAAGAAAATATAGGAAGTAAATTTGCAGATATTACCCTTAGTAATATTTTTTATTGATATATCCCCTCGGGCAAGGGAAGTAAGAAAAAATAAACATATGGGATTACATCAAACTAAAAAGTTTTTTTCACAGCAAAGGAAGCCATCAGTAAAACAAAAAGACATCCTACTGAATGGGAGAATATATTTGTCAATGATACATCTGATAAGAGGCAATTATCCAAAATTTATAAAAAACTCAATGCCAAAAAACAAACAGCCCAATTAAAAAATTGACAAAGGACATGAAGAGACATTTTTCTAAAGAGGATGTACAGATGACCAATAGACATATGAAAAAATGCTCAACCTCACTAATCATTAGAGAAATGCAAATAAAAACTACAATGAGATACCACTTCATTCTGGTCAGAATGGCTATCATCAATAAATCAACAAAACAACAAGTGCTAGCGAGGTTGTGGAGAAAAGGGAACTTGTGCACTGTTGGTGGGATTGCAGATTGGTGCAGCCACTATCGAAATCAGTATGGAGGTATCTCAAAAAACTGGAAATGGAACTACCTTATGACCCAGGAAACTCTTAGGTATCTATTCAGAAAAATCCAAAATGCTAATTAAAAAAAAATATGTGCACCCCTATGTTTATTGCAGTGCTATTCACAATAGTCAAGACATGGACACAACTGAAATTCCCATCAATAGATGATGGGATTAAGAAACTGTGGTATATTTATACAATGGAATATTACTTGGCCATAAAGAAGAATGAAATCTTACCATTTGAAATGATATGGATGGACCTAGAGAACATTATGCTAAGTGAAATAAGTCAGATGGAAAAAAGACAATTACCATATGACCTCATTTATATGTGGAATCTAAAGAATAGAATGAATGAGCAAACTAATCAGAGATATAGAGAAAAAACTGAGGGTTGCTAGATGAAAGGAGGGTGGGGATGAGGGAGAAGGTGAGGGGATTAGAAAGCACAAATTGTTAACCACAAGATTGCCATGGGGATACAAAAGAAAATTTAGGGAATATATTCAATAATGTTGTAAAGATTTTGTAGGGTATCCAATGGGCACTTGTCTTATTAGGGAGACCACTTCATGGACAGTGCAGATGCCTGACCACTGCTGTGTACACCTGAAGCTGAAGCTGAATAATACTGAGCATCAACTATAATTATATAGTTGTCACAGGATGTGGAGTACAGCATAGTGAATAGAGTCAATGAAATTGTAACAGCTATATACGATGTCAGAGGGGTAGTATATTGGGGGAGGGGGATTATCACTTTGTGAAGGGTGTAAATATTTAACTATTACATTGTTTTGTGCACCTTAAACAAATAAAAACTATGAATAATGAAATAGCAATAACTACATATCTATCAACAATTACTTTAAATGTAAGGAGATTAAATGCTTCAATCAATCAAAAAATATGGTTACTGAATGGATAAAAAAGCAAGACCCTTATGTATGCTGCCTACCAGAGACTCACCTCAGATTGAAAGATACACACAGACTTAAAGTCTGTGGAAAAGGGATGGAAAAAGATATTTCATAAAAATGGAAACAAAAAGAAAGAAAGAAAAAAAAGAAAGCTGAAGTAGCAATACTTATACCAGACAAAACAGACTTTAAAACAACGGCTACAACAAGAGACAATAAGGATCCAGTAATCCCACTCTGGGTATTTATCTGAAGAAACCTAACATGTTACTTTGATAGGACAATGCATCCATATTCACTGCAGCATTGCAGCATTGTTTACAATGTCCAAGATGTGGAGGCAGCCTGGGTGTCTGTCGATGGATGAATGGATAAAGAGGAGGTGATATATATGAAGTACGATCAAATAATACAGTGAATGTTTAAATAAAAAAATTATTACAGTAAGACACATTGCCATTAATCTATCTCAAAATACTCCCTCTCGCTTCACACTTATACCATCATTCTTGCCACTTTCTGAAACAGTTCTGGAAAGTCCTCTTTCGTGAGTGTTTTTAGTTGCGCTGTCATGGCTGCCTTGATGTCCTGAATCATTTTGATTTTGGGGAAGAGCCAGAAATTACACGGTGATTTCTGGTAAATAAGAAATCTGGTAAATAAGGTGGGTGAGGATACACCATAATGTTTTTATTTGACAGAAATTGCCGTATACCAGAAGTGATGTGTGACAGGGAGTGTTGTCATGATGGAGGATGATTTATGGCACACTTTAAAACACACCTTCTCTCAACCATAGCTCACACCTGACTGACTGCACTGAACAACTTGAAACTTGTCACACAATGTTACTAAGGTTCGATGTGCTGCTTTCCGTATTGAAGATCCCTGCCTTTCCATTGGATGGCACTTGCCAGCACCATTCACTGTATTTTTTTTTATCACAATGGAAAGGCTCTATGTCACACATTGCTTCTGGTATGACAATTTCTGTACACACACACACACACACACACACACACACACACGCACGCATGCACACACACACATACAATGGAATATTGCTCGGCCTTGAGAGAGAATGGGTTCTTGTCATCTGGTGGTGGCATGGATGGATCTGGAGGATATTGAACTGAGTGCAGTATGGTAGACAGGGAAAGACAGATGCAATGCAATTTCACTTAAATGTGGAATCTAAAGAACAAAATAAACTAGTAAAACAGAAACAAACTCATAGAAACAGAACATTTTGATGATTGCCAGATTGGAGGGGGTGGGAGAGGGTGGGTGAAAAAAGGGAAGGGATTAAGAGGTACAAAATTGATTGTTACATAGTAGTAATGGGGATATAGGGTATAGCATAAGGAATATAGTAAAAAATATTGTAATAACTATGTATGGTGGCAGATGAATACCAGATTTATTGGGGTGATAGATGGGAGAGGAGTTAGGGGACATGGTAAAAAAGTTGAAGGGATTAAGAAGCACAAACTGGTAGTTACAAAATAGTCACAGGTGTGTAAAGTACAGGGAATATAGTCAATAATATGGTAATAACTGTGTATAGTGCCAGGTGGGTACTAGACTAGTCAGGGGGATCACTTCTTAAATTATATACATGTCTAACTACTATGCTGTAAATCTGAAATTAATATAAAATAATATTGAATGTCAACTGTAATAGTAAAATTTAAAAAAGGGGGGGAAAGTGAAGGGAGATAAGAGGTTCAAATTTCCAGGTGTAAAATAAGTCATGGGATGTAATGTACAGCATGGAGAATATAGTCAATAATATTGTGATAATGTACAATGTCAGATAGTTGCTGGACTTACCTTGGTGATCACTTCTTTAGGCATATAAATGTTGAATATGGTGTATACCTGAAACTAACATAATATTGTATGTTAGCTATATTTTAATAAAAATGTTTTTTAAAAGCAAAATCCATGAAGGAAAAAAATTCAGAAGTTGGGTTTTATTCAAATTAAAAACTTTTGGTATATATACGACACTGTTAGGAGAATGAAAAGAGAAGTCACAGATTTGGAGAATGTATTTACAAATCATATACCTGATAAATAACTTTTATCCAAAATATAAGATCAAAAGACTCTTAAAACCCAACAATAAGAACATAAACAATACAATCTAAAAATGGACAAAAATCTGACCAAACGCTTTACCCAAAATATATACAAATGGCCAATAAGCATATGAAAAGATGCTCAACATCATTTTTTATTTGAGAAATACAAATGTAAACAACAAGATACTGTTACACATTTATTAAAATGGCTAAATTCCAAAAAACTGACAGTGCCGGTTCTGGTGCGGTGTGGAATTACAAGAACACTTAGTCATTGCTGGTGGGAAGGCAAAATGAAACAGTTTAGAAGACATTTTGACAGGTGCTACTGCTTTGATTTGTGCTAAGTCCCCAGTAGTTTTACTTGCCATTGCTTTTGCATCATCAGTGAAAAAGGCAAATCATATCTTAGTATTATTATGAATAGTAGTGTTGACCCCACACATCCTCTGAAAGGGTCTTAGTGAGCCAGACCACACTTTTTTTTTAGCTGAGCCATCTGGCAGCTCAGTGGCAACTCAGCTCGGGCCGGGAATCAAACCACTGTTGCTCAGAGCTCGCACTCTTGAGCGAGCTCTTAACCAACTGAGCCACTCGGCCGGACCCTAGACACACTTTTAGAACCACCGGCTTAATGACATGTATCCAGAGTTTTTGAAAGATGAAGGCAAGCCCTTATAAAAACTTTGTTTGTTATACATATCTCATTAAAAAAATCAATTTGCCCTCTTCCTCCCATTTCTAACACTCCAACCAAAGGGAGAGATCATTACATTGGATTAGAAACAAGGCTCACTCATGATTTCTATAAGAGGTGCATTTTAAATATTAAGACCCAGGTATGTTGGTAAAAGGATGGGAGAAAAAAATAAAAATAAATAGCCCCAAATTGGAAACAACCCACATGCTCATCAACAGGAAAATGGATAAATAAATTATGGTGTAGTCATAAAATGAAATTCTACACAGTAATAAAAATGAATTATTGTTTTGTTGAATGAATAAAAAGCTAGGCACAAAGGAGTACCTACAGTATATTCCCATTTATAAGAAATTCTAGAACCAGCAAAACTAATCTGTAGTGATAAAAAATCAGATCTGCAGCTGCTTGGGACCAGGGGTAGCAGGGAGAGTGACTATAAAAGGACTTAAGGGAACTTTCTAAGGTGCTGGAAATATTCTATTATGTTAATTGGGTAGCAGTTACATGAATGCATACATTTTTCAAAATTCATTGACCTGTGTACTTAAAATGTGCAAATTTTATTGCATATACATTATACTTCAACAGAGATGCTTTTAAAGAAAGGTTTCTCTAGGTGCAATATGGAGACTGGGTTGGTGGGAGCAATAAGTAGATGCAGGAATTCTACTTTGGAGGCTATTGCCGTAATACAGGTGAGACAATGGAGGCTTGTACTACAGCAATGGCAGTGGAAATATATAAAGGGTAAAGGTCCTGGAGATATCTGAAATGTAAAATGGTGATAGGCTGGATATGGGGGATGAGGGTAAGGGTGGGTAGGGATGTTCCATGGGTTTCTGGTTTGTACATCTGGTTGGCTCTGGGCAGCAATCTATGAGAAAAGAACCATGAAGAGGAGCAGGTTTGTTGTGTTGGGATCTGGAAAGGTCATAAGTTTAATTTTGGATGTGTTAGGTTCTAGGTGCCCATGAGGAAGTCAAGCTTTTATATTTAGAAAGTAGTTGGATATAAAGATCTGAAGGTTTGGGTTGGAGACATTAATCTGTGAGTCATCTGTACCGATGGTAATTGAAATCTCAGGAATAGAGGAACTCATCTAGGGAGAAAGAATAAGTTGGGAAGAGAAGGTGGTCTTGGGTTGAGCTTCAAAGAGCTTCTCACCTTTACCAGCGAGGTAGAAGAAGAGGAGCAAGGAAAGCAGACTGAAAAGTAATGGCCACAGAGATGAGGACAACCGGGGGAATGTGCGTGGCTCCACTTGAATGTTATCCATTCATTATCCAGTTTTCCGATATATTATCTTGTTTTAAAATTTAGAATCTTACAATAACAGTTAGAATTAGACAAAACAAGTACCACTCTAATTTTATAGGTGAAGAAACTTGTGGCTCAGAAGGCAAATGACATCTGTAAGAGGCTGATAAATGACTGAGCTGGACGACAAAATCCTGGTGACTCTGCTTGTGAAGACAATCACTGACCTGCCATAGGAGAAGTGTCAACAAACAAATTCATTTCTAAAGTTACTATTTTATGATATGTAAATTGTGAGTTCTTATTTTGAAAATTGGAAAGTATGGAAAAGCACAGAAAAGTGTCTGCAATAATTTCATGCAGGTGTCTTCCTGCTGTATACATGTATACACACATGCATTTTAAAGCTATTTTTTAAATGTAATTAGTCTTATAGTGTACAACCCAATTTATAACCTTTTAGAAACTTAAAATATTGTGATTCTTTCCTCATGCCATTACATAATGAAAAACTGGCTTTGAACGAGTTGTTTGGCAGAATCTTGGAAATGCAAATCGAACAACTTGCCAGAAGTAAACTAGTCATGTTAGGTTAGTGACTTGCAATACTACCCAATTGCCTATGTCTTTTTATATACTTCTTATTGGAGCCAAAACATACGCATTCACTTTTTGGGATGAATAGTTGTGCAGGATCTAAAGTCTCCATGACACAGATTTGTAATTCTTACTGCTCTCATGTAACCCTGGAGGGCATGTGTTGTATGCCTCATCCTGATGTGATGTTACTCAGGCCTGTGGGCTACTTCATAGGCATATGTTTCTAGTCTACCAGGACAGAATGAACACACTCTTCCCCCAGGTCCCCTAGATGAAGCCACACCATATTTCAAAAATGAAGCTACGAAAACCCCTACTCTAAATTGAAGGAAACAAAAGCAATAGGTTAATATGGGTGTCAGGATAAGTACCAGGCAGGATAAAGTTTCAAACCTGACACAAATCCAGAAGCCACATATACAAGCCCACCATGGGAGGGGAAACACATGCTCTAGAAGTCAGTGGAAGCAATGGTTCCTGGTCCTTGTTCAGGATGACAGATATAAGGCACATCATTACCTTGATTCTGTGACAGTAACCTGCCTCACTCAGGAAGCTTCCCTGATGAACATTTTCTTAGGATGTGGTCTGCCAAAACTAGAACTGATAGGTCATGTAGGGGAAATAGCAAGTAAGTCTATACATAACAGGGAGCATGTGTGGTCAGGAGTCACAGCAGATCCTCTTCTATCTCTATTTGGATTACTGTAGTATAAATCTCTCCCACCTTTGTCTTCACTCACATTCTATATTAATCACTTTTGCTCTCTTCTAACTCTTGTATTTACTATTCTATCCTATGTGCATTAGGAATTCTCCAAACAGTTGTGGACAAAGCCGATGCTGAATCTATTTTTTCAACTTCATCCAAGCCTAGGTTCCCAAAGGTTACTCCCAACCCTGGGCCTGTGCTTTTATGGACTTCACCTCTCCACCTTTCTGCCCCAAGTAGAGAGAAGATGAGATTACCTGTGCTGCCTCTTCAGCATTACAACTGATGTATCATCCTAACAATGTATGAAATCCACTGTACCACCCTCTCTGAATTATAGCTGCCACCATATATGAGCCCATTTTTGCTTTCACAGATGATTCAGAATTGGATGTTCAACTTCGTTCTTAAACCGCATTTAATTGGATGCGTTGCTTTGTTTGGCTCATATATTCACTATGGAGGAAACCACTAGGTGTGGCTTTATGCTGTGCCCCTCTTTTGTGGCCACAAGGGGGTGTATAGCCATTAGTGCATCCTGGCCTGATCATAGTGCTGTATTCCACCAGAGATGGCGACTGACCCAGTGTGGGCAAGCAGAGAGGAAGCAGGATCGATTAGGGTCCCTCCATGACAATTGCTGTATGGAGACTGGTAGGGAGAAGGTCTCTTCCCTCTTTGAATCTCAAGCTGTAGGGGTATACAGCTTGGGCCTGCTGTTTGGCACCTTTCTGCCACATGGAGAGAGTGTATCACTTATACTCTCCAGCTGAAACAGTAAGGACATTTATTATCTTATATGATCTGAAGTCTGAAAACAAGCAGTTTTAGAGTTAAACAGCTCAACGATGTCTTAGAAGGTTCTTTCCATTTTTCTGATCCATCTTCCTCAGCTTGCTGACTTGGTCCTTGTGTTGGTCCTTGTGAGTGCAAGATGGCTGCCGCAGCTTGGAAAGCGGAGATGTTGGCCAGGTCAGGGTGGAGTTCCAGAGATAGTGTAACTATGGGATTGGCAACTGCCCTCTTCGTGGGCGGGGCCTCTTTCAGATCCTGGTACTTATTTTGTGACCTTCATAGTATCCCACATGAAACATGTAATGGATGCAGAATGAATACTTGGTGAATAAATGAACCAATCCTGGGTGGGGAATGGAAATATTTTTCAATTCATCTGTTGGGTCAGGCCTTACTCTGGGGCAGACAAATGGAGACATTTTTCTCAGGAGGACATTTAGGTGTTTGGGAAAGAATTAAAATGAGGTAAAGATGTTTCAAGAGAAAGAAGAAATAACAGTTTATTGAGGAGTTTTGTGCCCATTTTCTCATCTTCTGAGAAAATATAGCTGAAGAGAAGGTAGGGCCTGGGGCATGGACAGCCCTGCTTCTCCACTCCCAGTCAAGACAGAAGGAACTTCTATAAATCTGTCAGTGAGTGACCGCCTCCCTCTCCACTGAGATGAGGTACCTGGTAGTAGCCCTGTCCTTTAGGATGAGCAAGAAGGTTGCCACACAGTTTACCTGGGACCTCTCCTGGCTTTGGAGTCATGAATGTGTGTTTAAATCCTGACTCCATCATATGTCAAACTATGGCTTTGGGCAAGTTACCCAATCTTATGTAATGACGATTTTCTCATCTGTAAAACCTGATATCATAGAAACATGAGGTATTCAGTGCTTAGCATAGTCCCTGGCACAGAATGAATAGTTGGCTATGATGATGCTGGTGGTGAGGGCAGTGGCTATGGCAGGTTTCAAAGATAGTTCTGCTTTGCAGCTCAGAAAGACACATGAAGGAAAATCACAGCTTTTTGTTAGCAATGCTCTGTGAGGTCAGGCTTAAGTGTTTTGAGGACCCAACTATGGGAAAGGTGAAATTTGAGGACCATAACCTGAAGGATTCAAAACAGAATGTATGCAAATAGAAGAGACAGAGATGAGTACGAACTAAGAAATTCAAAGAAACCCCAACAAGGTCATGTTAAGGAATCTGGGACTCTTGTGAAAATTGGGTGGGTATATCAGTACAAATAGAGACTTGGTTTTGAGGCAGTCATATCTGAGATTGCAGTTGGCTTTGGGCCTGGTCTCCCACAACCACATCCCGGTAGAATTCATTTTTATAAATATTTATTAGGCACCTACCGTATGCTTTACATAACTTACCAAATAATATACCATATTATTGGAATAGATGATAAATTCTAGTGGCAGTGAGGAAAGGGAAAAATCAGTAATTATGGAGTGACTGGGAAGAAGGGAGACCAGAATGTGAGCTGACACTTAAGGATTGATGTTTGGAGGGAAGAGAGTGGGAAATTGAGGCAGAAATGATCCCTTTGCTTGAGCTTCAAATCTAGGATAATGAGTTTCTTCAAGAGTCAGAGAAGAGGCTGGAGGAGAAAGGGGGTTGGGGATGAGACAGAAGGGCGAGGTCTAGAGGAGGGAGATATGGCCTCCAAATAACTTGGAGTGCTGGTGGTAGCCTGTTTAACCACTGTTTGCATTCTGCTAAATCCTCATGATAGATGGTCCTGGCTACATGGCACAATTTCAGGGGCAGACTGAGAAAGCGGTCCTAAGTAGGGCAGAATATGTCACTAGGATCTGCCCTGGAGTAAGCCTCTGTGGAATCACGGAATTTTAGGGAGAAAAGGGCCCTGAGTAAAAAAGAGAATGAGCGGTTTCAGTAAAGTCGGAGGGACATGGTACACCAAGCACCCTTGCTTTGGGACTCTGCTAACGGAATGTTACACTTCATTCCCAGGCAACTTGGGCACCTTCTGGACTCCAGAGCATCAGAGCAGAAGGTGCCCAGTGCATGCAGTGGTGCACCCAGGGACCCCAAGAAACACTGGAGTTGGGAGATCTGGGACCCTGGCCTTAGTCTGTAGGGGAAACGGCAAGGAAACATGAATGGTGACTATAAATGTGACCCTGCTCATGTTCACAGGTTTCTGTGACCTGGGGAAATTAGGATTTCACAAATTTTAGAGAGAAGAGTGTTATCCTTGGTCTGTCCCTTATCTCATAGCTTAAAAGAACTCATTTGAAGGAGCCTTCAGTTCTTCAAATTCTGGTGTGTTTATGAGCATACTATTATTGGTACGCAAATTCACTTGCATTTATATGATGTCTTCACTTCCATATCCTCACAAACCACACTATAAGTTAGTTGGAGCAGATACTGCACCCCCATTTGATGGATGAAGAAACTGAGGCTCAGAGAGGTTAAGATATGAAAGTCACAGAGCTGTTAGTTCCTAGGATCAAGACACTGACCGCTTAGCACTTCTAATTCCAGATTTTCTTTCTGATGATCCCTCTCATCACAAAAACACTCCATTCTCTTGTTTAATAAGCCCGCTTCCTTCCTACTAAAATATTCTTGGCAAGACAGCAATCACTTCACTTTCATGGCGGTAATAGCTCTTACATTTTCTTTTGAGCACTCCTGTGTTTTATTTAGTTTCTGAGTCCAGCCACCATCCTCTGGAGGGGGCTGCCCCCTCGTTCCAGGAAACCTATATACAGATATTATGCTTCCTCCACCCAATGGGGGTAAAGAAATACAGAGCATTCTTCAACCATCTGGTTTTCAACAATGTGGTAGTTCAAAATTGAAACCATTTGAGCAAGTGGGTGTGTCCCAGGGGAAGGGAACTAAGACAGGAGCTTCAGTGGCTCCTGAGACATAATCAAATACCTTCCTTCAGGGAGGGGACTTTGGTGAGTATATTGTTTACAGAGAAAACGGCCCATTGTTCTCTGACCCCAGCCACAAACAATCCCTCGAGGAAGGGGCAGGCTTTGGACTTAGAATGAAAATGTTTTTCCTCCCTTTGTTCAGGGATCTAGGTCAGTAGTCCTTAACTTACTATTTAAAAAATAAGTAAATAAATAAGAGGAGCCAATTCCAAGACTGCGGGAGGAGAGTTACCCAATGCAGTGTGGTAACTCACATTGTAATAGCAACTGTGGACCCATCCTGGTTAGCATCCCAGGCCCTGAGTCTGACTTCTGGGTTACAGTCCCAGCTGGTTCAGAACCCAGCGTCTTTGGGCAACTTGTTTAACCCCAATAAGACTCAATTTTGTCATCTACTAAATAGGAATAGTAACAGCACCCTTCTCTTTGGGTTGTTGTGAAGATTTGCCCATATGATATATGTAAAACCTTTGCATGGATATTGACATTAGTATTATTAACACTATACACCTTTGAGCTTCATCAAATGTGACATGCAGAGATGTGTCAGCCAGGGCTATACATTTTCTGGATTGCTTTGAATTTTGTTTTTGTGCTGTCCATGCTAGCTCATGGTCCAGTTTTACCATCTCTGCTTGAGCTGATGAAGGAGGCTTCTGGAGCTTTGGGCAGCTTCATCTTCTTGCAGAGGCCCCATTTCTCTTCTCTCCTTGGGAAAACACTTCTTCCTGTCTGGGTAATGCCTTACTGCGCTTCTCCAGGGCACCAGGCACAGTTCTCTTTTCAGACTACGCACAGGCTCCTGTTTGTCCCAGAGGCTACTGAATCCCAAACTCTCTCTCTGCAGCCCAAAGGCCCATTTCTGTTTTCCTCATCTCTTGGTAAGACTTCGTCTACCTTTGGGCTGCTCGGTGTGGTTCCTGGGAGTTGCTGGTTTTGGTACTTTTCAAATCACACTTTGATCAGAACCAGTTCTTTCAGCAATTCTCACATGCACACACTCACAGACCGTGGACAAGATTTTTGGCTTATTTTCTACTGCTTACAATCATCTTTTGTCACAAGAGTGACCTGTGCAACCTGCTCCTCCTCTTTACTCTGCTCCATGGGTGGCATGCACCCTATAGTCAGTATGCTGAGTCTCCCATAGGTGGAACCATCCCTACTCTGTCCTTTTTGTTTTTTTGCTATCACATGCTCACGCTCGCTGAGTCTGAGTTTCCTTATTTGTAAATGTTGAGAAGGAGGATGGTGGAGGAGATGATTTTCCAAGGTTCCTTTCAACTCCGTGAAGGTGTGCATCTCCCTAGTAAATCTGTGAGGTCCCTCACCCTGGCCCTGTAATGTGCCTGCCCACATGGCTGCTCCCCACCCACAAGCCTGCCCATCTCTCTCCCCCCCACCCCCACCCCCACCCCTGGCCATTTGCCTGGTGAGCTGCTGTGTGGCTGCTGCTCTCTGTATGCTGGTGGTGACTGCACCCTGGCTGGCCTAGGCTGGCCTAAGGTAATTTTATGAAGGTGAATATGGCTCTCTGGAATGTGTGGTATCCAGCAAATAGCTAGATTGGTGGCACCCATTTTGACTGGGGGCTGGGCAGCCGTCTGACTTCCGGAAAACTGGCAGTATCAAAGGATCAGGGTTGAGTCAAACTTGGAATCCATCTCCTGTCCTCAGGGTAAGAGATAACCTTTGTTACATATGTTTAAAGATTTATTTCATTTGTTTTAAGTAGGTTATTTTTGGCTATTTTAGGCCTAACTAGTAAAGACAACTAGAGTTTAATTTCTGTCATTACTTTGGGCTTTATTATACCATAGTTCTTAGAGTTGTTATTGAGGTTGATATGGAGATTCAACAGAGCACAGATCAGTGAATGTGGGAACTATGTGCCCCGTAAAAATGCCATGCCCTTGGGTCTGGAATTCATTAAGAACAATTGGAGAGTGTAGTTAAATTCCTGAGCTGTCTGTTTCCAGGGCAATAGTTTCCTGGGTGGTTCTGTTGCTAATTCTGGCCCCGCAAGCCTGGGTGGTTAGAGAGAAGAGGTGATCAAAGGTGTACCTCGGGTCACACCTCATTGGCAAACAGAAGGGAACCTGAGAACCACCCAGGTCTATACTTTCTATGCTTAGGGAGGCAGTGACTCCAGTGCACTTTCTTAGTTGGAGGATGCCCATAGCTAAAGGCACAGTTGAAGCTAATTTTGGCCAGTATTCTCCACCCAGAAGAAGGAGTCCATTAGGCATTGTGGTAGGTGCTGGACAAGCTGGACCCTATTAGAACTTGCAATCTCATCTTCTGAACAACGTGTATGTTCCCCATCTTTGTGAAGAGAAGGCATGTGCAACACCCTAGGATGTCCTCTCCTTCCTGAGGAGGCCAATCACTACCCCACAAAGAGATGAGAGGCTAGGGATGGAGTGGGGCTGGTACAACCATCATGTCCTGAGACTAGAAGCAATGATCCTGTGAGCCTGTAACCTCTGTTCTCCTTTCCTTCAATTTGTTCTCTTGTTTTGCTAGCAATAATTAATGACAAGAACACTCCAAAAGGTTGTCATTTTATTCTAGGAGAAAAGCAGGGCTGGGGATTAATTAGCTGATAGCAACCCCAGGCCCAATAATCCATTAGGACCTCACCCCCAGGGGAACTAGGAAAAAATTCTGGACTGGTTTCTGGAAGAGTGATGCAACTTCCAGCTCTGTGGTTCTCAGACTTTGGTATCTTACCAGAAAATTGCAAAGTGAATTTGGAAGACTGGCTTAGATGTAACTTCAGGTAACTCACCCACTACTATTATTGTCATAGTTTCATAAAAGATTAGACTTTTAATTCCAGAAGAGGGGGAAGGACACAGTCTCAATAAAGTACAATCCCTTAAAATGATCAAATTCAGTTTATGGCTAGCTTGTTATATTATTCTTATTTTATCAGTCAGATGGCCTGATTTTTCTTTGTTTCTACAGGCTGATGGGCACCTGTTACCTATGTTTGTGAATCACAGCTCTGCATGGCTCAGTAGAGACACAAATGAAAAAAAAATCTAATGAGATTTTTGAAGAGATGAACTGAAAGCTATTTGCTCAAGAGAAAAGCTTGGGGAGCTTTTTTTAGCCAAAAACAACCAAATAGAGTCTTCAGGTTAAGAAAGCTTTTCTTGAATTCTTACAGATGTCTCAAGGTAATGAATGGCCTTGCTCTCAAAAACTAGAAGGGGATCTGTTGGCATTCATTGTCAATGTATCTCTTAGAGACTTTGTTTGTGGGATTATTTGTCACAAAGTCAACTGGATGAAAGAGTAATAATTAGCTTTCTGCCTATCAATTGGCTTATGGCTTAGTAGAATTTAACCATATGGCTTAGTAGAACTTAAGTCCTCAAAATTCTGGGAACAAAAACCTCCCTCACTTCTGGAAAAAAAGACCAAACCACAACTTGACCCTAATATTCGTGGTAGCAAGTTTGACTCAGGAAAAGATACCTAGCTGAAATTACATTTATTTTGTGATGAAGAGAGAGACACTTTGTTTCATACAAGGCTGAGTGTTTGGGGTTGGTTAGGATGAAGTCAGTGGTGTCTGATTAACACCACTGGGTAAGCCTCACTCTGGCAGACCATCTCTTTGTCTGAGTTGATCTCAGTGCATTGTTGGCATACAATAATTCACTGTTATGGAGACCAACCAGAAGACTGTAGAATGGACCTGATGGTCAGTGCTGATCTGAACAAAGTCAGGAATAGGAGGAAAATGGCAGCAGACCTTCAGTGTCCCTTCTTGCTGCTAGAATGGCCAAGGAGGACTCTACCGAAGTGACTGCGGAAGGCAGACGGCTTTGGTCAGAGCTCCAGCTCCTCACAGGAGCATGGAACACGAAATGACAATGTGTCAAAAATCATCAACCTTACAGTTATAAGGGCCGTATAAAGGCCAGAGGAGCCTATAGGAGCAGGTGAACCATATGTAGTTATTCCTTATTCACTTAGGAAATCTGTAGCTCAAATGGTAGGTGCTGGATAAACAGTGGAAAGTGGAATGACAAGGTGAGTGGTCAGTGGGGGGAGCTCACTGGGGAGGGACACTGAAGCTGAGACTTGTAGATCTGAGTTGGACCAGCATGTGGGGACAGGAGAAAACATTTTTTAAAGATGAGAGATTTTAAAAAAATTTTTAAACATGTTTGCATGTTGATGGAAGCTATCTAGTGGAGAGAGACAGAGTAAATGTGCAGAAAAGAGCATCACTGAAGAAGCAGAGCCCCTAAGTAAGGGGTGGGGGTGGGGAGTCCAGCTCACATGAGGAGGGACTAGACTTTAATAGTTTTAGTGACACTGCTTCTATTGCAGCAGGAAGAAAGGAGGAGGAGAGGCTACAGATGGTAGCACCTTTGTAGATCCGGTCATGGGAATATTAAGGAATTCCTAATTAGTGGCTTCTTTTTCACTGTGAAGCATGAGTCAGGATCCTCTGCACAGAGAGGAGGTGGGAAGAAGTGAGAGGGCTGAGGAGGGAGGAACCCAGTTCGTAGAGAAGGAAGAGAGGCATGGCATGATGGCTGTGCACTACCCGGATCTCACTGGGGGGTAGTGATCTTGAACTTGCAGTGGCACTCCTCTGTGTGATTGGTGATTTTGCTCCAATAACCCCTGCTTAGCTCAAATATGAATTAGACACAGCACAATTCCTCAGAGAGCCAAACCAGGAATTTATTCACCAGCTTTGACTTAGACCAACCTACTCATTTTATGGATAAAACTGAGGTTAAGAGAGGACAAATGATTTTCTCAAGTTGTCTGGGACTGAAAATTCAGATTTCCTGTTTCCCACTCAGCTGTGGAATGTCAGCCAGGAGAAGGGTTGAGCATGTTCATGAGCTGCCCTACTGGTTTAGTAATAAAGATAGTGTGGCAGGGAAAAAATTCATGAAAGGAGACAGCGTGAAAATAAAATGGGGAGGGAAAGAATGGGAGATGAGTGAGAGGCCACAAGGAAACCCAGGCTGGACCAATGCCCTCTAATTGGCACCTGACGCTGTGGAACGGGTCAGGCAGGCAACCACCTTCCCTTCCTCCTCACCAGAAAGATCAAAGGCTCTGTTCAGCTTCCAGTACCAGGTCATTCTGAAAGGAAAACAGCCCTGTCCTGGGCAACCGTCAGAAGCCAGCTCCTTTTCTTCCTGGTTGGAGATCTAAAAACCAAGAAATGCAATATGAGGAAACTCCTCTCGGGGGGATCTTCAGCAGTGGAAGAGGGTAGTCAGGACAGGGAGACTTAGGAAACTTTATACGCATTGCTGAAAAAGGCTGCTTTTGGGCAATCATGATATGCATATTGTATGCATGATTGAAAATAAACAGATTTTTATAGTCCTCTGCGCACCCCAACTTTGAGCAGCCTCTTGATTTCTTGGATTTATGAAATATCCTGGTCACTAACAGCAAATGTCCCTTGGTTTTATCTGGTTTAATCCATATCCTGCAGAACTCATTCCAGAGGTGGAGAGCAATGCAGAGTACATTTTGATCCCAGGGGTGAGCTGGAACAGGGCCCCCTCCTCTAGTCTCTCTCTATTCCATTTGTTTTCCAAATCCATATGAGTATATCTGAAGAAACCCTGGGGGAAAGCTGTAGAGCAGCGGTTCTCAACCTTCCTAATGCCCCGGCTCCTTAATACAGTTCCTCATGTTGTGGTGACCCCCAACCATAAAATTGTTTTCATTGCTACTCTATAACTGTAATTTTGCTACTGTTATGAATCGTAATGTAAATATCTTTTTGTTTTCTGATGGTCTTAGGCAACCCCTGTGAAAGGATTGTTTGACCCCCAAAGGGGTCACGACCCACAGGTTGAGAACCGCTGCTGTAGAGTCTCTCTAGGATACAGAATTGGGGTCCATGGGTTCTTTGGTGCTCATCTGGCAAATACTAAGTACACTGTGTATCACCATCCAGTGGTGATACCTGTTTTTATGATGCTAGATACTCCCTGTCTCATCCTCTGGCCATGTGTAATGGGCTGAATTGTGTCTTCCCTTCCACCCCAATTCATAAATTGAAGTCCTAATCCCTAGTACCTTGTAATGTGACTGTATTTGCAGACAGCGTCTTTAAAGAAATCATTAAGGTAAAATAAGGTCATTAGGGTGGCCCTAATCCAATATGACTGATGTCCTTATAAGAACAGGAGAGTAGGACACACACACATGCAGAGGGAAGACCATGGGAGGACACAGGGAGAAGATGGCCATCTAAAAGCCAAGCTGAGAGGCCTCAGGAGAAACCAATCCTGCCAACACCTTGATCTTAGACTTCCAGCTTCCAGATTTGTAAGAAAATAAATTTCTGTTTTTTAAACTGTGAAAAGTTCACGTCATTTAAAAATAGAGTTAGGGCAGCCTTGTATGTGTCTTATTCCTGCAACCTTTGGAATATTTGAACTGGGAAAAATAATCTTTGGACTGGGCCAAACCAACATTGTATTTCAAACATTTGTTTGCAAGATAACAGGAAAGAGACATCCTAACTACTGAATTGAAAAATAAAGACTTCCTTTAGAATTAACATTAGAATTAGAATTAGCACCATGCATATCTAAAGAATAACAGCTTATTTGCACCTTCAGAAATTCCTTCCTTCTATTCATGTAATTATTCCTCTTCCCCTTTCTTATAAAAACCCCTTGCCTTCACCCGCCTAATCAAAAACTATTTGGGTTTGAAGGAGTTCAGAACCGGCCTCCCCAAGATGTGCCAATTTAGCATGTAAACTCTTTTGAGCTGGAGGCAATCAAGATCCTGTATTCTCACAAGAAACTTGGACCTCTCCCTCAAGCAATTTAAATTTAGGATGTTGCCTATAATAAAAGTTATCACCAGAGAGAATTTTTGATGACCTATATATAGGGCAGGGCAAACTACTAATTACTGAACATTTGCTCTTCTTATCATCCTGCAGTGACCTTTCTCCTCTCTGAAGCCCCAAGGCACCTTACCTCATCCTTAGCTCAGAATGTCATATATACCTCATTTTCCCTTTCTGTCTCTGACCTTCTCATGTATGTGGAGTCTCTGACTCTCCCATGTATGTGGGGTTCCCATATTTAGTTATTTTCTCTTGTTAATCTGTTTAACGTCTATTTGATTATTAGACCAGTTGGAAGAACCTAGAAAGGTAGAGGAAATTTTCTGCCTCCCCCACAGGTTTCTGCTTGAAGCAGTGCTTATTAGTGCCAATTAGGAATTCTTTTTTATTTCAAATAAATGCTCGTTGCCTCTCAATTTGGCCTTTTATTTTTAGGTTAACAAAGTCAACCAGTCAGTGTATTTTGTTATGGCAGCCCAAGCAAACTCATACCCATGTCTAGGAACACCTTATTAAGTGGGGAAAAAGGGCTATTTCTTGGCATACACCCTTCTCTAGGAACGACAGGGCCGGATGTGTAGCCTGGGAGGGCTGTCTGAATGGAGCTCTATGTGGAAGGCGACAAGTTCTTCCGCTGACTCTGTTGATCCACACTGAATACCCATCTGAAGCTTATCTCCTGGCATGTGCAAGATGGTGATATGGAAAAGGTCCAATTCAGAAATACGTATCTTGTTTCTAGCTGCCTCATGTCCAATTCTATGAGAGGGGAATGAATGAATAGCTGCCGTATGGCTGAAGTCCTTATGTTTTTGGCTCCCTTTGAAAAACGAAAACAATGAACTTAGCCTGTCAGACAATGTAAACCAATATAGGCTTTTTAGAACAGAGCTCGGGAATCTCTAGTCCTTTCCAAAGCAGCCACAGACACATATGGCCTTCCACCGAGCCAATAAGGGACAAATGATTCACATAAGAATAGAAGTTTTGGGCAGGACACGAGGAGGGGCCTGAGCGTGAGGGGAGATATCCCGAGCAGCCAGCTGTCCTGAGCTTGAGCAATCTAGCTGCCTTGTCGTCACTGCCTCTGGCCGCTGTCCAATTCCTGAGCCAAGTAATGACTAACGGAGCTTCCTCTGGGAGGGAGGAAACGGTTAAAATCTTGCAGCTGCAATCATCTAGGCGTGGTTCTCTTGTCTGTTTTGGGCTGCGCAGATCCTGGGCCAAGGAGCAGAGGAAGGACGGCTTAGGTGGCAGAGCCTTCTAAATGGCTGAGTTGGATCTGATGGCTCCGGGGCCACTGCCCGGGATCACTGCTCACTCTCTGGCCACTCTCAGCCCAGACTCTGGGTCAGCCAGTCCAGCAGAAGAAGAGGACAAGGGCTCCCTGGGGAGCCCCCAGGGGGAGATTGAGGGACAGGACACCGGCACTGGGTTGCAGGGGGGCCCTGGTGGTGAAGGAGAGAAGGAGATTCTCTGTGACTTCTGCCTCGGGGCCAGCAGAGTGAGGGCGGTGAAGTCCTGCCTGACCTGCATGGTGAATTACTGCGAGGAGCACCTGCGGCCGCACCAGGAGAACAGCAAACTTCACAGCCACCAGCTGACCGAGCCAGTGAAGGACCGGGACCTGCGCACCTGCCCTGCCCACCACAGCCCGCTGGTCGCCTTCTGTCACCCCGATAGGCAGTGCATCTGCCAGGAGTGTGGCCAGGGTGAGCACAAGGGCCACATCTCAGTCTCCCTAGATGCCGCCCGCAGGGACAAGGAGGCAAGTGCTGGGGTCTATCCGGCAGAGGGAGGTGGGGAGACGGTGTGCCCACAGAGAGGCTGAGCCACTGATGGAGCTTCTGGAGGGGCTGTCTTCACTTCTATGTCTGAGTTCACCTGAAAAGGACTTTGCCCTTAGTACCTGGCTGTTCATTCAGCATAAATATCTACTGCACTTGGCTTTGGAAACTGAAGTAGGTCACTGTGTCCCCATCGTGGTCCCATTATCTCTATCTGTGTCTGTCTTCTCATGCTGGCTAGTTATTTCCCTGCTATTTCTCCTGTAACTTTGGTGATTGATATGTGTTTGGGTGTGGGGTGCAGAAACTGTGGGGCTTAGGGCAGTGATGTTTCCCTCTGGCTGGATCTCTGTGGCAATTAATGAAGTATAAACCTTGCCAGAAATTCAAGAGAAAAGAATCAAACCTTTCTTTTAATTTCTTTTCTTTCTTCTACCCCAAACAAGAGACCAGTAAGAAATGCCCCTTTAGAGGTACTCCGTGTGAAATCCAAGAGCTTGAAAAGCTCTAAGATAACATAGAACTGGAAACTTACCTCTAGGTACAATGTCAAGGACGGCTTAACTTAGGGAAAATAAAAGTTCCTCATCAGATAGAGGTATCAGGAGAGCCTGAAAAACACCGTGCTCATAGCCTGTAATTTTAGTCCCATCAGATAGGGAAACTGTTTCTAGAACAACCAGCCCTGAGCTGAGAGCCTGGTGGAGTTCTTGGGAATAGATTTAGCAACTTTATGTGTTTTATTTCTCAGACTTTGACTTTCCATGAGCACTTTTTTTTTGTCCTCAGCAGTTGACTTTTGTCCCACATTCCTTACATTCACACTCCTGGCAGCTCCCTATGTGTACTGCACACAATGGCAGGCCCACTCTTGGCCCAGTGGTCCTGGGCAGCAAAAGAAAGAGATTTCTGGGAAAGGTAGTTTACTTGCCAGGGCCCCTTCTCTACACCTTTTCTTAGGCATAGATTTTACCCAGCGTTATTGGGAGTTGTTCTGGAAAACTGTGTGTTCTAGATGCCAATAAGTCATCATTTCAATTTTGGAAGCCACTTGCCAACTGTTTCCAGTGTCAGGAAATGTCTCTCATTTCCCTACTTTCACAACCATGAAGAGGTTCTGTATTAACAGATAGATAGATTAAAGGAAAGAGCTCTGTATAATTGAGGAAATTAGTCTTCATTGAGCATTGCCATGTGCTAAATACTTTCTGTGCATTTTCTAATTCAGTCCTCAAATAACCCTGTGAGGTGGTCAGCTTTTTATCTCCACCACATTTGACCAAACTTATACAGATGACTAAGTCATGGAGTGAGGAATGGAAGCTTCTGGGAAGCCACCCTACTAGGGGAACACAAAGGAAGGACCACAAGATCACAGTATTATAACCTTACCTTTTTTTCCATCCAAACCCTACCAAACATTTGCAGAGCTATTAAGACAAAGTGTACTGCTTTTTTCTTTGGGTATAATATCTGAATTTCATTATACTTAACTGGAAATGTGATGCACGTACATGTTGAAAAACAATCTCCACCAAAAATTGCAGTAGATTATACCAGGGAAAGGTCTTCCTCCCATCTTGAGTCCTCCATCTCTCTCCTCAGAGGCAAACACTACCATCTACAATTTCTTGGTTTTTTCCCCCAGAAATGTTCTGTGCCTGTAGCAGCATAGATACAATATGAATTTTAAACATGGTGTAAACTGACGCATTACTGAGACTTAGGGTAACTATAGTTCTGAGCAGGAAGAGTTGTGTAGAGCATGTGTGGAACCCCAAATCCAGGTGTGCTAGGAGAGAGCTGGTAAGGCAAAATAAAGACAACGGGCTAAGGGTTCTAGGGTGGTTTTTGGTGCTGAAGAGCAATCATGGTTGTAAGTACAATACAACAGCCCCAGCCCCCAGATTTTGGGTGATGGCTCCAATTCACAACCCCTACTTTCTGGTCTGCCTAAGAGAGTTCTTGTCCTTTCTATCCTGTGTCCTTGTTTTTAGCTCTGAGAACAAATTTACTCTGTAAGTGGCAGCCACACCCTAGATGGCTCTGCCAAATCTTAGGAGCCAAAAGATTTCTTGCAAGGAGCCTGAGACCAGCCCCAAAGACATAGTACCTTGATGAGGCTGCAACTGCCACCAGGATTATTTGGGAAGTTTTATTCGACATAACTAAGGCCCCAGAAGCCTGATACTCCCTTCAGCTGGCCCATGCCTGCTGGCTTTTCTTGCTGAAGGTCACTTTGGATCCTGTTAAGGGCTAATTACTCAAGCAGGCATGTTGTACATAGAAAACTGCAAATGGCAGGATCAACCATGAGGGCGCAAAGCAGCTGAGATCCTGCACTGGGTCCGCAGAGCAACTTATTTCTTGGTTAACCAAGTGAGCCCTTTCTGAAGCTCCCAAGGTCTCTAGCTATTTCAGGGGGCGAACACTCTGGGTTTTGGGAGTCTTGGGTGTTCTTTGGTTATTTGTTCCATTCTGCTGGGCTTTTCCTACTGGAGACCCCAGCATGTCCCTTTCCTCCTGGCCAGCTTCCCCGCATCCCTTTGCTTGGAAGAGCAGCTGGTCTTACCTCCTCCCTCTTCCTCTGAATCTCAGGCTTGCTGCTGTGGAAATGAAACTGTGTGCGTGCATGCACGTGTGTGTTGTAAAACTTGCACTCCTTTCACTACTTTTTTTGTTTGTTCTGGCCCACAAAATACACATGGTTCTTTCTTATTCTTCCTCAAGTTGATCAAACATTATGGAGTGCTTCCTATGGACAAAGTGTGAAGCTACACTGTCCATCCTCAGGGAGTGTGGACTCAGGAAGTCAAGGCACATTCCATGGCCCCCTGGAGTGCCAAAGGGCTGGGGCAATACACTGCCACATGATCAAAGAAGGGAGCAGTCACGGGGTGGGGGCAGGTGAGGTCACGGCAGGGCTCTTGGAGGAGAGAAGACTGAGCTGGGCTCCGTCTCAAATCTTAACGTCCATTAGTGACAGGTCATTACATTTAACATCAACATTGGTTCCAGAAAGTTCAGAACTAGATGCTGCCCACAGATGGTCTCCACATAGAGCAGCAGCCAAGTGTATGAGGGACACAGGTGTTTTGTGCATCTGGGTGTGAGTGTGGGGAGAGTCACTAGCTTATTTATAGCCCATTTGCTGGTATCCAGAAGGTGGATGATTCAAGGCCACTCACGACAGGAATTTCTTCTAGAAATTCTGAGGCATGCCTTGGACTCAGTATAATGTAACATTTTTTTCTTAAATATTCTGCCAGGTTGTATGTCTTTCAAGAGCAGGGAGGGTGTCTTACTTAATTGGACTGGCATGTAGTAGGTTCTGACCAATTGATGGAGATATCAAGTCAGGTGCAAACAAAATGCCAACACTCCAGAAAGGCCAACATCTCGTGGTTGGAAATACAAAGGAAATACCACCACCTGGAATTTTCTTCTCTCTTCTCACGCCCTCTGCTCCTCCTATCTGCATTCCTAACCCAATCCCTGGCCACCAAGCTCCACGTTGCCACCTTTGTGCTGTAGATAGAAGCAAGAACTAATTCTGTTGACCTATTCTGTGGCCCTGCACCAGAGGCAACACTAAATGATTTGACAAAGATCGGATAGCCAGCAATGGCAGGCCTTCAGACCCCAAATATGGTGACTTTTGCACAACATTTGTCATTACCCTGCTGAAGTAGGCAGGACTCTCTGTGCCCTTCAACATAGGGCTGTCTATACTCACTGGTACCACTGTTCTGCTTTGGTGTATGACCCACCATGGCCTGAAATGTGTGTATGGCTGGCATCTTGGGAAATCCTGAAGCCAGAGTCTGAAGCATCCCATTATTTTCTAGGAACAAGAACAACTAGAAATACTGGTCTCCCAAAATGACCCCGCCTTTTGTGGTGAACAAGAGAGACTTCCCTTGGGGTGACTCACTCAGAGAGGTCTCCATTAGGTACTTGGGAGTGCTTTCCTCCTTTTACGGTAATATGCAAGCTGTGGAGAGAAGTCTCTCACTGGAGACTCTCTGAGGGCCTCCCTGTGGCTCTGGGTCATGCTGGGGCTGACAGCGGTACCACATTTTCACGTCCATGCCTGTTGCTAGGGTGTTCCGTTGTGCCTGCCACCACCTTTAAACAAGCAGTTTGTGCCTCCCCTCCACACCATCCTCCCACTCTAGCAGATAGCACCGTGAAAGCTTTTTCAACAGATTAAGATTCCATGATAATCCCCCAATAGTTCAGGCCCCCTCCCCTCTCACTCCTTTTCCTCATTCCTGGGCATTAGGTCTCAGGTCTCAGGTTGGGAGGTCCCTGGGGTTCCCTCAGTTCCAAGTCAGTGCCCCAGAGCCTGAGCAAATGTTACCTGCCTCTTGCAGAGTGCCCTTGTGAGGCGAGTCCCCTGCCTGCCAAGTCTTCCCTCACTGAGAGGCCTGGAATTTCCTCAGGCTTCAGTGAAAGGGGTGAGACACTTCATTTATTCCCATTGAGTTCTATTACAGTGTAATGACTCATGGCTTTGAATAGACATAATCTATTAAAAGCAGTTAAAGCTCTTTTTTTGCTGTCTCATGCCCTTGTGGGAGCAGGCAAGTTTTCAAAGGCTTAGGTTTCATGCCTTGGAACAATTTTTGGCAGAAAGTGTTGAAGGAGCCCCAGGAGGTGAGTCTGAAGCTGGGCAGTGGGTTCTCAGGCAGGCACTTGCCTCAGCTGGGAGGGTTTGCTATGCCAGCCTCCTTCCAGGAGTGAACAAGATCAAGAGTATGTGAAGGAAAGCAGGCATGGCAGCAACAAGAATAAGAATAATGGTGATGATGATGACATCGCTGATATTGATGGAGCACTTACAATGTACCGGCTACTGTACAAAGTTCTCATTTATATATGCTATCTCGTTCACCTCTCACAATAACCCTAAAAATTAAGCACTTTAGTTATCCCATTTCACAGGTGAAAAAATGGAAGTCTGGAGATGTTAAATAGATTTTTCCAAAGTCTCAGCTGCTAAGTAGAAAACCTGGGATCTCCACAACCAGCTCCAAACCTGCACTCCTTGTTAGGTTATTCTGGGACAGATGGCCTGGGCTCAACTCGATTGTTCAACTGTGTGAACTTGGATGGGTGGCTCGATTTTATCATTTGTAAAATGGAGATAATGACATGTGTGTGTGCTTAGGATAATATGAGGTAATCCATATAAATGCTTGAAACGATGACCAGCACAGCACAATGTATGTGCTCCCTCTATTTTAGCCACTTCATGCTTACTTCAGCCCCAGAAGGTGCTGGCACACAGACGACTGTCTGCGCCTTCATTTAGCACACTCTAGGCTGGCTTCTAAGAGCAGCTTTTGAGGTCAAATTCTCCTTTTCATGGAAGAAGGTGGAGAGTGCTGTTGCTTTTGGGACTTTCTGTGAGTACTGGGCTTAACACTGTCCTTTTCTTTTCTTAGGCTGAGCTTCGGGTCACCCAGTTAGACTTGGAGCGGAAACTCAAGTTGAATGAGAATGCCATCGCCAGACTCCAAGCCAACCATAAATCGGTTTTGGTAAGGCTGGTTTGGGTCACCTGCCAGGCTTCAGCACACCTGGCTGCTGTTGTAGGCTCAGCCAGGCCCATCAGGGTTACAGGACATGGGGCTGCAGGCCCTGCCTCCTTGTCCATGGGCTACTTGGGGTTTCTCAGCAAATAAGAATTATAGGTACAGATACAGTTGGCTACACCTCTGGGTGGCCTTAACCTTGCTGTTGGGATTTGCTATAAAATTAGTTTAAGGTTGAAAACTGACAAGTGCATTATAATACTTTTTCATAATATAGAGTAGAAACAGGACTAGACTTGTAATAACAGCATCCTTATTTTCACATTTGCATTTTTTTTGACCAATAGAAAGGGTATGCGTGGGAGTGTGGGTGGGTATTTAAATAGAGCTCCAGGCATTATGCATAATCTTGGCTTCTTCCATCATGGGAGGGTGTTCTGCCTGTGAGCCTCGCTAGTCCTATGTCCTGGCAGCCAGAAAAGAGTTGAGAACTGCTAGATTAGTGGATGATACTTGTTAAGGCTAATGGTCTGCTAGGCTACTAAGTTTTAGTCTCTCTGGTTTTATGACCACTTTCCAGATAAACTCTAAATAGACCCAAACAGTCCCAAAAATGCTTCTCATTAGTGGCAAGCCAATAACCACCACTCAGAAGAGAATGCCATAGGGCCGGCCGAGTGGCGCGATGGTTAAGACCTGGCTTGGGATGCCAGAGGGCTCCGGTTCGGATCCCACATATGAGGGCCAGTGATACTGCCCTCCACAGCTAAGATGCTGAACAACAGCTCAACCTGGAGCTGGGTGTCTGTGAGTCGCCGGCGATGGCCCCTGTGGCAGTGGGTTGCCATGGGCTACCGTATGTAGCCAGCAGCCAGCGTGAGTGGCCAGCAGCCTCAGTGAGCGGCCATCCAGAAGCCCGGTGACTGATCTGCCTCGCCTGGGAAGAGCGCAATGATGGTGCCAACTTGGGTCAGTGAAGCAACGTCCTCCACAACTAGACTGAAGAACAGAAGGACAGCAATTTGTCTGTTCCCCTTCCCCCAATTCCCCAGCACTGTTCCCTTCCCCCCAATTCACCAATAAAAATCTTTAAAAAAAAAAGAGAATGCCATAGACAGTGAGTGGGCAGCAGCATTTTGTATACCAAGAATGATTCCATCCATCCATCCATCCATCCATCCATCCATCCATCCATCCATCCATTTATCCATCCCTCCCTCCCTCCCTAATACATGTATCCATTTCAACTTAATTTCCTTCTCCTTGGTGTTCACAACTAAATAGCTACTGAATTGTAAACACCCCTCTCCTACCCACGTAATCTTATGAAAAGAAGAAAAAACAATTGTCTATTTAAAGCCTTGTAAACCTTCAGAGATTTTTGATTTCCAGGCTCAAGACAATCTGGAGAACCACACAGAGCTTCTTTCCTTTCCCCAGCTCTTTAATTTTCAGATACTTTGATCTGAAATGCATGGTAACCAGGGGAGGTAGTTATCACAATGCCACCATTTACAAGGGGCATGAAGACAGAGATGAAAAGACTTGTTTGGGTCCCCCGGATTGATGGAACAGGAGAACCTGGGATTGTTTGTTGCTCCCTTGACCTAAGAATGACTCAGTACATCGATGGGCATGCATACCATCCTTAAACTCTTTAAACCATTATCTTTGGTACTTTGATATGTTTGTGGCCCTTCCTTTCCATAGTCCTCATTTGTCATCATTTGGGTAGTAAGTTATGTCCTTCACACATTCCATTTACAAGAAAGTAAGTCTTTGTCCATGGGAAGGTTTAGGAGTGAGAGGCTGCATGTGACAGCAAGAGTCAATCTACCAGCATCCTTTGAGTCCTCCTGTCTACCACATTTCTCAGGACAGCCTCAGTGAAGGAGGGCGGATTTGGACCCTGAAGTTTGTCTTTCGGCTTATGCCTTTTGGCTTCATGATGTCATTCTTCTATGAGGAACCTACATATTGTCATTATAGGGAGTAAATGGATTCCACTCCTTTCCCATACACCCTGGGCCAAACCAACATTGTCTTACAAACAGCTGTTTGCAAAGCTAATAGGAATGCAGACATCCTGACCACAAAATTGGTGATTATGGACTCTCTTTCTGAAGATAGAATCAGCAACCAGCCATGTATAGCTAAAGAGTAACTCAGCTTGTTAACACCAATAGAAATTTCTTTCTTCTAGTCATTAAATTATTCTCCTCTTTGCCTCATAAAAACCCCTTGCCCTCATCCTGTGATTGAGACGCTATTTGGGTTTCTGTCTGAATTGGTTCTCCCCAAACTGCAATTTTTTTTTTAAAGATTTTACTGGGGAATTGGGGGAGGGAACAGCGTTGGGGAATTGGGGAAAGGGAACAGACAAGTTGCTATCCTTTTTGTTCTTCAGTCTAGTTGTGGAAGATGTTGCTTCACTGGCCTATGTTGGTATTGTAATCATTGCACTTTTCCTAGGTGAGGCAGACTGGTTGCCGGCCTTTGGACGGCCACTCACGGTGGCTCACGGCAGCTCACACTGGCTGCCGGCCACTCACGGTAGCTTATGGCAGCCCACTGCAGCCTACACCGTTTCCGGCGACTCACGGCAGCCCAGCTCCAGGTCGAGCTGTTGTTCACCATCTTAGCTGCGAGGGCACAGTGTCACTGGCCCTCAAGTGGAATCCGTACCAGTGGCTCTGCTGCTCAGAGCTTGCGCTCCCAAGCCAACTCTTAACCAATGAGCCACTCAGCCGGCCCTGCAATTTTTCTTTTATTCCAAATAAGTGCTTGTTGCCTCTAAGAAAAGAGGGAAGGTAGGGAATATATAAACTGGAGCCACTTTAACCAAAATGCTAAAATTATTAACATTATGAAGGTTGAGGCATGAGGAAAGACTCTATTCTTGTTCTAACTATCCCAGGAACTGAATTTTTTTGAGCTTTCCAATTCTGTGTCAATG
>NW_017731411.1:3010803-3014202 GCF_001890085.2 Hipposideros armiger | reverse complement strand
GAGAGAGAGCGAGCGAGCAATGGGGGAGGGAGGGCGAAATCAGGGGGAATGTCTCATTTTCAAAGCTATCCTTTGGCTAGACCATGTTGCTAACTGACACTTATCTTGATTTCATTTTACAATTGAGGCCCAGACAAGGTGAGTTAGTCACATCATGCAATTGGCTGACATGTCTATCACCAGCTTCTCTGATTGCTAATGTCTGTACTTTTAAGTGAAATCCAAGTCAGCCTGAGATCTTTTCCAGCCTGTTTTGCTTCATCCACTAGAGAAGTACAGTCCACCGAGGGTGGTTCTCTGAGACGTGACTAGGCCCCAGCCCCTTTTACCCCCAGGAAGTCCAGGGAAGAGTGGCTGGGAAGGCCTGCTTCTTAAGTTCTCCTGACCACCTGGACAGGTGTGCATTCAAAACTCTCTGATTTTCTAGAGGAGTATGACATCAGAACTCAAGTGTCTGCCACTGAGCGCAAGTATTGGACCTCAAAACCTGAGCCCAGCACCAGGCAGCAGTTCCTCCAATGTAAGTTGTCAACAGCTCTCCCTTCCTCAGTATCGATGTCAGTATAATGGTTTGCTGAAGCAAGAATGCCATCTCTCCATAGGTGTAGATTCTTGCAATCTTGGGTCTATCCTTGAATGGTACATTTTTAAACATTTTAATTACAATTTTTAAAACCTTTTTATTTTGAAACAATTTCAAACTTATAAAAACATTGCAGAGATAGGATAAAGAATTCCCATGTACCTTTTATTCAGCTTCTCTAAACATTAACACTTTACTTAACTGTATACTTATCAAAACCAGGAAATGAACATTACTACAATGTTACTAACTAATCTACAAAATTTATTCAAGTTTCACAAGTGTTCCAACCAATATCCTTTTTCTGGCTCAAAGTCTGATCCAGGATCACAAATACTTTCATGCCCCTTTAGTCTCCCCCAATCTGGGTCCAGTCCCTTAGTTTTTCTTTGTCTTTTGTGACCTTGGCACTTTTGAAGATGCTGGTTAGTTGCTAAATGGCTCCCTGTTAAGCCTGGCTTGCCAGAATCGCATAACCCATTGTCCTGTCATTATGTGGTATTGACCTGGTCAGTTAGTATTGTTAAAAACACTGCATTTCCAATCAATACTTCATTATGGGTAACAAGCTAGTGAGGTTTCATCTCCTAGTAGAGGAAGGGCTGCATCTGTGTGTTCAAAGCTAATTTTTATGACATTTGGCTAATTCATCTTTTTAGAACATGTCATTGAATCCTGCTTCTGCTTGTTTTCTGGGGGTGACCATTGCCTGACTAGCTCCTGGACTTCTTTTTCTCCGCTTATTATTATGTGTAGCGTCATGCTTAGTTGCCTATCTCCTATTCCTGCCACAGCTGCTGCTTTTCCCAGGACCTCTTGACTTCCACACAGTTTCCTTTGTTCTTCCCTGCTTCCTGACAGAAGCACATCTGTATTTTACAAGCAGACATAATGACTACAAGAAGGCAAATGCCCTTCATGCTTACCATGAAAAATGACACCTATCCTATTATATCTATTTTCTTTTGCATTACAAATGTCTTTTTGTACACATGATATTAACCTTTTTCTCTTTGAGTATTGTTATGAACCTTTAACCTTTTATAGACTCAGACTGCTTCACTTTTCAAAGTTCTGGGGCTCAAATTGCCAACTTGACCAGTTTGGGCCACTTGTATGCTGGCCGTTTTCTCCTTTAAACATTAACATTCTGCCCTTGACATTATTAAATGTATCATTGCTTTCTGGAACTAGCAGAATGTTCCCATTCTGGTTTTCTTGTCCCAAGACATAAAAGCACCTATCCTCTTGGGAGTCCTGGAGGAATATTATTGTTCAAAATCTGGGTGCTAAGGATTGCAAAGGAGCTGGTGATGGGGAAAAGTGCTGCTGAGGATACTGTTGGGTCCACTTTTAGTAACAGCTGCTAACAGACTATATATAACAGATTATATATATAAACAGACTATATATGCCTTTGTTGGTCCTCAGTTCACACTTACTTTTCCTTTTAATTTCTTGGACTGCTGCATCCTTTTCTTCCAGGACATGTTCTCATTGACTACTAAGAACTTCTCTTGCCAAAGGAGTTTGGAAAGCTCTGGGTTAAACTAAGATAATTTTTTAAATTAATGGATTTTTAAATAACCTTTAACATGCTAGCTCATTTGGCAATTGTATACTGAGCATCTTCTCTGGGCTAGAACCCCAGGATGGAGTCCCACATAAAATGTGGACCTTATAGATAAGAAAGAGGGCAAGCGTGAAATGAACACACAACCAGATTATTACACATTTGATGAGGAGTGTGAAGTTTAAAACGTCAGGGTGTTCTGAGAGTCAGTCATGGGGAGGCAACTGAATCAGATCAGGGGGGTCAGGGAGAGCTCTTTGAGGACATGATTTCTCAGCTGCAACCTGAAAGGATCAGTAGGAATCACCCAGAGTTAGGTTGGGGCGATGATCCTATCACAGAGGGAATGGTCTGTGCTAAAGCCCTGAAGTGGGTTCAGTGTTAGGTGGATCTGAGGTTAGCGTGCTGAATATGCCGATCAAACTGGAGTGGGCAGGAGACAAGGTTGGAAACACAGGCAAGGGCCAGGCATGCAGGGAGGTGCAGGATGGGCAAGGGGTCACAGCTTTATCTTAACAGCAAGGGGCACCGTCAAAGGGCTATAAGCTGGGCAAGATTCACCGTAGCCTACACCTTGAAACCAGCACTCTGGCTCTGTCATGGGGAAGATGTGGGAGGCAGGGGAGGGTAACATGACCAGCAAGAAGCCTATTGTCCTACTTCGGGCAAGACTTAGTGGTGGCTTAGATGGGAGGTGAGGCAGTGTGCTGGAGAGAAGTGGGTGGGATCTACAGGGCTTGCTGCTGCCTGTGCATGTGTGAGGAGGAGCAAGGTGGGGGTGAGGATGAGAGCAAAAGCAATGCTGAAAATAACTTTAGTGATTTGAGCTACTGGGTATATTATTATTCTCCAGGAGGCACTATTATTTTCTGCGACTGGTAAGAGAAGATGTGTGGGGGACTGTTTGAGACTTCACCAGGCTAAGTATTTCTCAAATATTAAAAAAAAAAAATAAAGAATTGATCAATTGTGGGTACACGTGTGCCTGTTCCCCCAAACCCTTACCAACACTGGATAGAATGATGCCTGGCTTTCAGTACACATTTGTTGAATGAATGAATGAATGAGTGAATCAATGGATTTTATTTCTTGATTTAGTTCCACAAATAACACCTTAAATGCCAAGCAATTTGAGCTTCAGGAAGAAAGGAAGTGGAGTGACTTGTTAAAAGGGGTCTGGGACCACTTGCAATGTGTGTGTTTGTGTGTGTGTGTGTGTGTGTGTGTGTGTGTGTGTGTGTGT
>NW_017731411.1:3002862-3010668 GCF_001890085.2 Hipposideros armiger | reverse complement strand
TTCAGACGCCAATTGCAAGTAGCAGGACCTCAGGTTACCCACAAGTTCCGTCCAAAGCAGCTACAAATCAGAGGTTCCCACGACCCCCTCCTCAGGTTCAATAAATTTGTTAGAGCAGCTCACAGAACTGAGGGAAACATTTATGTTTACCAGTTTATTAAAGAATATGATAAAGGATACAGATGAACAGCGAGATGAAAGCATACATAGGGCGAGGTCTTGGAGTGTCCCGAACATAGGAGCCAGGGTGTGTCACCTCCTGGTGTGGAAGTGTTCACCCACCTGGAAGCTCTTTGAACCCCTTATTAATGGGATTTTTATGGAGTTTTCTTATGTAGGCAAAATTAATTATTAAGTCCATTTCCAATCTTTCTCTCCTCTCTAGAGAACTGGGAGTGGACCTAAAACTTCCAAGCTTCTAGTCATGGCTTGGTCTTCCTGGTGACTAGTACTCATCCAGGAGCCATCCTGGAGCCCTCCCAAAGTTGCCTCATTAGAACAAAAGATGCTCTAGTCACCCAGGAAATTACAAGGGTTTTGGGAGCTTTTTGTCAGGGATGGAGGGGAGGGGCAGGGAGAGGGACCAAGTATGCATTCCTTATTATGAATCACAATATCACATTGTGTTCTCTGTTTTCTGGTTTTCACCCACCTCTTTTGCAGGAGGAACAGCGGCCTGTAAACAGAGAACAGGGAGATGGATTTTTTTCTCATACTTTGGAGGCTGGTCAGGCTTGAAGTGTTCTGTCTCAATCAGTTGTTGGTTTCTGACCTCCTCTCTCTGACTTTTGTATCTCTTCAGATGCGTGTGACATCACCTTTGACCCTGACACAGCACACAGGTATCTCCGGCTGCAGGAGGACAATCGCAAGGTCACCAACACTACGCCCTGGGAGCATCCCTACCCAGACCTCCCCAGCAGGTTCCTGCACTGGCGGCAGGTGCTGTCCCAACAAAGCCTGTATCTGCACAGGTACTATTTCGAGGTAGAGATCTCTGGGGCAGGCACCTACGTTGGTCTGACCTACAAAGGCATCGACAGGAAAGGGGAGGGGCGCAACGGTTGCATTTCCGGAAACAACTTCTCCTGGAGCCTCCATTGGAACGGAAAGGAATTCACTGCCTGGCACAGTGACACTGAGACTCCGCTCAAAGCCAGCCCTTTCCGGAGGCTGGGGATCTACGTCAACTTCCCAGGAGGGACCCTCTCCTTCTATGGCGTGGGGCCTGATGCCATGACTCTGGTTCACAAGTTTGACTGCAAGTTTTCAGAGCCAGTCTACCCTGCATTCTGGCTTTCCAAGAAGGAAAACAACATCCGGATTGTGGATCTGGGAGAGGAACCACCGAAACCAGCGACGACTTCAGTGGAGGCTGCTCAGTAGGCTTCAGGATCCATATTCCAGACTTTTGATAACCACAATGATTGGGCAGCAGCTTGTATTTTATGGGTGACTTGGGAGCAGAAATCTCTGCCAGTGGTAGCTGACTTTAGTAATCATGTGGGTGGGTCTGTGCATGAGAAGGGTCTCTGGCTTCTCCCTTTTGCCTCATGCTGTGCTGATCTCTGTGTTTGTAGTCATGTTCAGGTGCTTAAGATTCCTTCATAATCTTTGAGTGATAGTCCTCTGTCTGCTCACTGTGAACAGCACACTGTGCCCAGAACTGGTAACCAGAAATCTTCAAAGATGAAAAGGAACACAGAGTAATTATAATAAATTGCTAGCTTTATTGCACATTTCCTGTGTCCCAGATGCTGTTCTGAGTGCTTCCTGTGTATTAACTCACCCGACCCTCATACAGCCCATGGGTGGACACTCATATCATCCCCAATTTGTACATGGGGAACCTGTGGTTCATGGGGTTAGTTAACTTAATCAAGGTCACTGTGGTCATATGGTGAGTGGGTGACAGCTGGGATTCAAACTGGGAGGGCTGCCCTCCTCATTGGGTCATGTAGTGTGTAAGGGCATAAACAACATGATGAATGGCACACATGGAAACAGCGTCTTAGACCTGCTTCTTAGAGTTTGGAAATCTCTGTGCACCTCCCACATCTGATGGGTCCATACAGCTGTGCAGCAGAAGAAAACTTACTCACCTGTATTTTGGACAGCAAGGAATATAAGAAATGTGTTAGTGGAGTCCAAGTCTTAGCCCCTGTGACCTCTGGGGAAGGGCCTCGTTCCTCTGTTCTGAAGTCACCTGGACTACGAGGACTTGTCTGATGGCTCATTCAAAGGACAGTTCTTCAAGTATTTGAGGGTGATTCTCACACATGTCCTCCCAGGGAGTTTTTCACACTGTATTTCCCACTTTTCTTGTTTTAACACTGTATTTGCCACTTTCCTTCATAGTTTCCAGACCTTTCACCACCACCCCACCCCGCATCATTTCATACTCCTTTTAACAGATGTGCTCCATAAGAACGTTCATCAAACCTTTAGGCAAGTGACAAACTGTCTTTAAATGAGTTTCTGAGAACATAACCTGAAGCCCCTGTAAAAAATGTTACTTGTGGGTCTTTTCTGGTGACCTTTGTCAAGACAAGTCTGTTTATCCAGGCCGATGCTCCCCACAGAAAAGAGATGGGTGAAAACCAGAAAACAGAGAACATAAATATGATATTATGATTTATAAGAAGAAATACATGCTTGGTCTGTGCCTCTCAGTTCCTGGCACAAAGCTCCTGAAACCCTTGTAATTTCCTAACTGTCAAGAACACTAGGAGTATCTTTTGTTCTAATATTTGTCTTGCCTTTGACCAGTCTGATGTTTCTATCTCAAGAGTACATTACTTCAGCATCACTTGACTTGTTTCCAGAGAATCTGTCTTATTATTTGTATCCGAGGATATATACAGTGTAGTATTTGAATTTTTTATTGAATTTTTTAAAATTTGAATTTATTTTTTTACTTGAATTTTAAATTTCATTACATTATTGCTGCTTGCGGAAATGGTTTTGATGCGTGATTCTATTTCCAATATATTAGCTCTCCTTCCTAGCCTAGTGTCACAGACAGAATTGTTAACTTTTTCTTCTTAAGTCTTGATCTTGTTGATGTGTGTGTGTGTGTGTGTGTGTGTGTGTATGTGTGTGTGTGTGTGTGTGTGTGTGTGTGTATATATTTATATATATGTATATATATTAGGGTCAAATACAAAATCTTGCAGCACTCAGTCAGTACCTCCTGGGTTTAGTTATTCAATAAGTTATGCATCGGTAGAACTGGACAATAATGAAGCCTATCTTTTGCCCCTTTATCCACTGGACCCAAAGAAGGACTTTTTCAGTGGCCGAGATCAAGATAAGCTATGTCTGCATTTCCTTGGTGTTCTTGTCTAACTATGCTCTCAAAAGAGAAAATGAGATTAACTTGGCCTGCTTTGTTTTTATTAAATCCCTGTGGGTTGTTGGTGCTTGTCACTTTTTTTTCCTAAATGCTCACAAACTATGTGATAAACCATTTTAGAATTCTGCTGTGGGTTAACATCAGGTTAACTAGTCTGTTGATTTCAGAATCTACCTTGTTTTTCTTCATAAAAATCAAAACGATTTTCTGCTTCCCATCTTGTACCATTCTCCCTAATTTCTCAAAGATGAATGCCTGATTTTCAGTCACATTGGTAAATTGTGTCTGTGTCATGAGATGTAATTTGTTTAGGCCTGAATACTCAACTCATATAAAAGGACCCCTTTGGGTGCCTCCTTACCTGTTGTGAACTTTGTTTTTTTTTCAGCTTTTTTTGTCTTTCCAGTTTCAAGACCTTTCCTCTTGATATAACAGATCAAAGCAAAATTGAGTTAGGAATATTTGCTTTCTTTCTCTCACTAACTTAATTGATAGGCATATTGTTGCCACGCAACTGTGCAGCCGTCTGTCCCCCTGCGCTTAACCCTAAACTGACCCTTTTGAGGACACTGTTCATACACCTTGTGTTTCTCTGTTTGGTTCCAAAGGATGGCTGGTTAGTCAATGAAGGGTAAGATTCCTTGTGGGAGGAACAACCTAAGACAGGCACAGTCGGGTGGAGGCCATTAGGATAAATCTCAGGGTTGACAGAGGCGGGCATGAGGCTTCACTCGCCCCCCCCCAAAAGACTGGAGGTTTTCTACCTCTGTAGCTACATTCCTTCCTTCAACCTGCTTGGGAAGTGACCTGATGATGTGATAGTATCTGTCCTCAGCACAATAATCTTATCTTCCTGGGGTCGTTTGCATATAGGGTGTGTGAAGGCAGAGCATCTGTCTTATCAGGACTCTAGGTAATAGCAGCTTGCAGGCATGGGTATCTGGCTTGAGCAAGTTCTCAGGAATGAGACTCACAGACTGTGGAGAGAACAATGCTACTTCTGGGTAGGTGGAGAAATAAAAGCGGTGTGTCGGCCCAATTCGGGGCTCTTAGTCCAGGAGTCTGGAGACCTTTGGCCCCACACTCATTTAACTCTTGACTGCTGTTTCTTTTATTTCTTAACCCTTCGCCGCCCCCTCTTGTTCTCCCACTGCTCATGTTGTGGGGACCCAGGCCCAGAGAAATGAAAGAAACTTCTGCTTCAGCAAAAATTAACAAAGTATCTTGTCAAGAAANCTGGATATACATCTGGACATACACCAGCCCTCTAGATACCCTCTGATTACCTCCCTGAAGGACTCACATATCCAAGCCACTTGACATCTACCTGACAACCACTATCCAGTCCACCAGGTGTGACCAGACCTCCTGGGACCCATCCTTTAGACCTCCTGGCACTTATCCTCTAGACCAGCTGGCATCCATCATCCAGACATCATCCATGCCTGGTAGAGACACTGTAAGCTTAGATGTGCTTTTGGCTCTGATGGCCTCAGTGGGCAGTTTAACCAGACATAATGAAATGCTGAGGAAGTTAATTCATGCTACTTATTCGTACAAAGAAGCCAAATTATTAATTTACCACTATAAATATAGCTATCAAGTACACTGAATACATGAATTGCCCTGGTAGGAAAATTATTTCGGAACCTTGAATAGCAGCTTGACTGTCAGGGCTGGAAGAAGTCTCAGACATCATATAATTCACTCTCTCATCCAATGGACGAGACTGTTAATGATGGATTAATAAGTTCTCCCATGCTGGAGAGTAAATCTTTTTTTCTAGGAATCTAGAATTCCTATGAGAATAAAAGCTACCTTTTACTATAAAAAATTGCTCCCTAATTTACAGGTTTCTCAGGTTTACATTTCTGTGTGTTGAGCTTTGATAAGGTTGGACGCCTTGCTAACAGTGCCCTCCCCCCACCCCCGCCCCTGGCCAGGTGTCTGTGTCCGAGGTGAAGATGGTGGCTGAGGAGCAGTTTGGGGAACTCCTTGCTGCCATGAGGAAGGCCCAGGCCGATGTGATGCTGTTCTTGGAGGAGAAGGAGCAAGCTGCTCTGAGCCAGGCCAGTGGCATCAAGACCCACCTGGAGCACAGGAGTGCGGAGATGGAGAAGAGCAAACAGGAGCTGGGGAGGATTGCTGGCATCAGCAACACTGTCCTGTTCCTGGAGGTACGGGCAGCGGGGGTGCGGGGGAGCCGGGGCGTGGAGGTGGAGGCATCCACACAACTCACGCCAGGGAACTAACTGGCAGATTTGGCAATGGAACTGCTCTTTGATACGTGGGGGCACAGGTAGCTGTGTGGACAGAGAGAAGCAGGTCTTGATTCAGCAGAATCCAGGAGTATAGGAAAGGAAGGGAAGACTTCCCAGAGTGGGAGGCTGGAATCAGGTCATGGAAGATGAGTAATGCTCCAGGAGAGAGAACAGCATATGTGCAGACAGAGAGGTCTGAGAAAGCACAACCGATTTGGGGAATTTGGTGCTTTCATAAGTGATGGATGATGAGGCTGGCCGGGCCAGTCAGACATCTGGCTATGAGAGAAGTTTGCTCTTCATCAGGAAGTCACAGAAGCCAATGGAGGGCTTCAGTGCAGGAGTGATGAGCTCAGATCTGAGTGCTTTAGAAACTACTCCCACAGTGGTAAGGAGACCTGCTGCCTTTTGAAGAGGGCTAATGTGTTCTGGGGTGATTGAGAAAGGCCCAGGAGCAGAGACGAGACTTTTCATCACAATGTACCATTATACAGTAAGGGACGTTTCAGAGATAAACCTGAGCACATGTGATCTTGCAGAGAGGGAACACTAGGTTGGGCATAAATTCTGTCATCCTGGATCTGTCACCAAATAGTGTAGTTTTTAGCAAGTCAATTAACCTCTTTTGGTTTCAAATTCCTCATTTATCAGTCAGTCAAGAGAAGTCATTTCAAGGGTCCTTCAGATCTAATATTCCTAAATACAAGTAATTTTTCTCAATTGCATTTTTGGAAAAGTTTCCTTCTATTATAGTTACAGTAAACATAAATGTTTATTGTGGAAAAGATTGGAAAATACAGAAAAATACGAAAGAAAACAATCACTCTTACTCCCACCACTTAAAGACAGCCATAGTTAACCTTGTAATGAGTGAGAAAGAAAAGCAGGCAAAAATACTGAACTTTTTGTCAGTTCCTTTGCTTTTCAACATCAAAATACGAAGAAAACGTGAATAAAAATTTGGCTTTCCAGGTCATGAGTTTCCCCAAAGAGTATATAAATAATTTCTCTTTATTTTTGTTTCTCCTTTTGCAGCTTTAACATAAAACCTATAATATGCACAAAAATATTTTAGTATGTTAACTTATTTATTTTGATTAAACATAACTTCCTTTCTCCCAAATTGTTAGCTCGTTCAACCTGTATTGAATAACCTATCCTTTCCTCACTGATTTAAAGTGCTACTTTTATCATGGATGGTACAAAATCTATGTACAATATTGAAATGTTTATCAATCTTTCTATCAACTCTCTGGTTTGGGCTTTTCCTTCTCTTCCAACTGATTTATCGAACCTTTTTGGTACAACTGTGTTCATCACTAAGTTTTATGCTGTATCCAGTCTGCTCTTCAATGCTTCAACTGTATTTGAATTTTGGTAATGTGTTACACCTGAAAGCAACTTTTCCTGATCACCACATTGTTTGGAACTGTAGTGGCTTAAGGTGATTATCTATCACCTTAAAAAAAGTGGAAACACTTTTCAAACTCTAAATCACAGCAGAAGAATCAGAGAACATAGTGTATTGGTTTGAATCGAAAAGGAAAAGGCAGTCACCATCCCCGTCTGAGGATGTGTTTGGGCATCTTCTGAGAGCTGCGCCAGGTCCTTCATTCCCTACTGTGACTTGTGTTTAAGCTATTTTTTAAAAGGTCCTGAGGGTATGAGCATAGCAGGAATGTTATCTCCATCTGGACTGTTGACATAAAATGTGTTTTTGTTCTTTGGTTTCCAGTCTGAGCTGTGTATTAGAGCTGCTCATGGCATCTGGCGTCTCTTGATTTTTAAAAGCCCACTTTCTCAGTTTAAAAAATAAATGCTTTCTGTGTTGTTAGACCCTAGTTGGACACATTACATACTTTCTTTTTGAAGTGCACATTACCATCGACCCATTCTACAGATGTAGAAAGTGACGTAATGAGGCGAGTGCCCCAGTTTAAGAAATACAGAAACCAAGGCGAGTTCTGCCATGTTTCCTTTCCTATAGGAGTATTGCAAGTTTAAAGACATCGAGGACAGCTCCTTCCCTAGTGTTTACATAGGACTCAAGGATAAGCTCTCGGGCATCCACAAGGTCATCACGGACTCCACTGTGCACTTAATCCAGTTGCTGCAGAACTACAAGGAAAAGCTTCAGGAGTTCGCCAAGGAAGGTGAAAAGCTATCTGTGGGCTGTGATTTGTGAGTCTC
>NW_017731411.1:2902224-2996397 GCF_001890085.2 Hipposideros armiger | reverse complement strand
AATGCTTTATGGCTTGCTTGCTAGGGAAGAGATAAGTTAGGTATATTGTTAGAAAAAAATAAATAAGTCCTGATTTATAGTTCGTTAGAAGAAAATAAACTTGCCAAGTTTTATGACTAGCTAGAAAATAAGTTGACTCTGTTTGTTAAAGTTTTTTTTCCTTTTACTCACTAACCGTTTTTTTTTTGCTTCTGTATCTAGCCTTAGCTATAAATTTCCCCACTAGCCAAGACTTGAAGTCCGCTCTCTCTCTCCCCCCAATGAGACGGACCCCCGAGCTTGGGAATAAAGTCTTTGAAATGAAAACCCTTTGTCTCGGTTCTTGTTAATAACCGGCTCCCCAACAATGTCATGCGGGACGCGACAGCATATCTTTTTTCTTTTTTCTTGGTCCACAAACTGAAAATTGTCTAAAACAAGCAAATAAAAAAATTTTAAACAGAGAACAGAGGCCTATTTTATATTCTCTGTCATTTCCCCCAAGCTGTGCATGTGTCACTCTTTTGTATTTACCCACCTGTATTTCCTCTTCCATTGTGTAGACTCATTTTGGGAAAAAAAAAAATCTGAACTCATCAAGAGCTCCTTTTAGTGCCAGAATATTTTGTTCCATTACCAGACCATTTGTGATTGTAAAGTCAGAATGCAATTTTAGCCACTGTATAATTTATTCTTGTGTCAACTTTTTGAAATCCAAGGGCATATGACATTCTCTTCTAGGAATCTTACGAATTCTGAATAAATTCCCACATTTCCCCAAGATTCATGATAAAATGATGAGATAGGAATATTGGCTCAGTCACGAAGCCCTTATCTCTTTCACCTTGGTTCAGAATGTTTTTGGAATGGCTGTCCTCAAATAAAATCGATTCAATGTGTGTGGCATTTGTAATGTGCAAGCCACTGTGCTAGTTGCTGAGATAAAGTCATCTAGAAAACAACTCGCTGTGTCTTTTGATCACAAGAAATTGATTTAAATTGAAGTGAAAAGTGTTCATATGTTAAGAGCTGAATAGGAATCTACTATGTAAGACAATTATTGATGAGGTGGTATATAAAACGGATTCTTCATTTCCATGTCCTGGTGCAAACTTCTAATTTAACGTTTTCTCAAGCCATCTTCAGTGACTTTGTTCCATATTGTGTCATTGACTGACCTACTCCCTGATTGCTCCCCATTTCTATAACCAACGGCCCCCATTCCAGGGGCCACCACTCCAGCCTGATTAGCCTCAATAGAAGATGGGAGGAAAAGTAGTGTGCATATTTCCTGCTTCTAGCTCCCTCCGATTTGGGCACTGACTCCTCTCCTCCACACCTGTTATGAGACATCATGGTGAGGGGGCAGGAGCCCTTGCAGGGAGGTTCACTGTACCATGAGTATCTGATATCCATATGCAGGGCACATACTATGGATGGCTAGGGTAGAGAGACTGACTGTCCAGACTTTGCTGAAATATGTTTAGTCTTGACCTCTATTTTTGGTTTGCTCTGTAGTCCTGTAGAGAAAATTCCACCATCTCTCTGAAGAAAGGAGGCCAAGTACTGGAAAGGAAGAGGTGGAAGAGGTCATCTAACAAGGACCCAGGGTTGGCATAGCAGTGACCAGTTGTTTGAGGTTAAATTATTCCCTCCAAATTAATGACTTACATAGTGACCCTAATGAGTACCTGAAAAGAGGTGTGAGTGCACGCGCGCGCATGTTAGTCTCATACATGAGCAAAAAAAAAAAAAAAAACCACCAAAAAAACCTTAAAAAATTCTACCAAGCTGCAATAATAATTTGGTGTTTGCAACCTTTTCAAATTATAATGTACTCTCTAGAAGTTAAAAAAAAAAACCCCAAAAACCTCTTATTGTTCCTTCTTCTGTTCCACCCATGCCTCTCAAATCCTTCTTCTCTTTTTCCTCCTCTTCCTTCTTTCGTTCAGTCAGTTTAAAGCTTAATTTTTAAATTCAACTTCATTTTCCCACAGAATATTGTAGGGTTTATGCTGTGATATTAAGGCAGTGTGATCGGATTTGTGTGTCTGGTAGCTAGCCTCTGCCCCAGCACACTGGCCCTCACTGATGGGCGTGCTGGCAGGGCCCTGGGAAGACTGGGTAGGCTGGCAGGTGTGGTGGGAGATGGTGATTGCTTTAGGTGTTCAGGGTGCAGAGGTCCACTCAGAGGTGGGATCCTGGTCAGTTTATCCAGCATTCTCTGGTGGAAAATTAGATGTCTGGTTCTGTGCAATGAGCTTATTTGTCCTATTAGTTGGTTAAATAAATTTAGAATGAAACAAAAATCCAAAAAGTATAGGGTCTGCTTATTGGTAAGTTTGCTTACTCTTTTTTTGAAAAAATTTTTAATTGGGTAACAGTGTGTTTTTTCCAGGACCCATCAGCTCCAAGTTAATTTGTTGTCTTTTAATCTAGTTGTGGAGGGTGCAGCTCAGCTCCAAGTCCAGTCACTATTTTCAACCTAGTTGCGGGGGCACAGTCCACCATTCCATGTGGGAGTCGAACCAACAACCTTGTTGTTAAGAGCATGTGCTTTAACCAATTGAGCCATCGTCTGTCTACCAGCAGCTCAGCAGCAGCTCAGCTCAAGTTGTTGTCTTCAATTTAGGGAGGTGCAGCTCACTGGGCCATGTGGGAATTGAACCGGCAACCTTGTTCAGAGCACACGTTCTAACCAACTGAGCCACCCGGGCACCCAGTTTGCTTACTCTTGAATAACCAGTGTTTCATTTGGCAATATTGTTCATTTCATTGTTCTCATCTACCCTTCAATTTAGTTCCCCGCCCCTTTTTTTTGTCAAATAAATTCTGTGCTTACCTCCATAGCCATGGTTAATACTGGTCAGGGCCAGAATCCTACTCTGTATTCCAGTTGGATAAATGGGGACAAGGCTGCCAGGTAAACATTCTTCTTCTTCTTCTTCTTCTTCTTCTTCTTCTTCTTCTTCTTCTTCTTCTTCTTCTTCTTCTTCTCCTTCTCCTTCTCCTTCTCCTTCTCCTTCTTCTTCTTCTTCCTCCTCCTCCTCCTCCTCCTCCTCTTCTTCTCCTTCTCCTTCTTCTCCTTCTCCTCCTTCTTCTTCTTCTTTCCCCCCCTCATTTTGTCTCCATCTTCTCTCTCCTCTCTCTCTCTCTCTCCCTCTCTCTCTCTCCTCTTTCCTTTCTCATTTCTCTCATCTGTGCTGTTCTTGACCTGCTCCTCAAACTGGCCACTGGAACTCTGGTGTTTCTTGGTCCCCATCTCAGGAACATGAACTTCCAGTTTCACTTCAGACTGCCAAGTCCTAGTTCCACTGAAATGTATTATTTGTCACTTTAGTTTCCATCATTTCAGCCTTCAACTTGGGCATTCCACCAGTTGTATTTACATGTCTCAACCATTCTGGGTCTCAGTTTCCCCATCTATAAAATGGGGGCATTAGACTCTCCACATGTCTCTCAGAATCACTCAGCCCTAAAGCCTGGTCCTTTTCTTATTCACAGAACATCAGTGGTCACGTTTGTACCTTTAACCAGCATGTCATGTTTTCATTAATGATAATCACATAGTTAGAGCCCATAGAAAGCTACTAAAACTACTGTGGCATAATTTTCAGGGCCTATATAAAAAATAATCCAGACAACTGTCACATAGTAGTCCTCACTATCTCTGGTAACTCTTTAAGCACAAATAAGAACATATGATAGCATATTCAGTTGGTCATATCAGAGGCTCTGGGTCCTCTTTCTTTCTTCAAATCTACCTCTGGCTACCACGTTCCTTTCCGAAGTTTTGCTGAGGTCCTCAGGTATTCTCTAAAAAGCTTAGGCTTTTTTTTTTTTAAAGATTAATGAGAAATAGAAAGGGCTTTAAAATTTGGAATACCATTTTTTGATACTATTTCCCATTTCGTATCTAATTTAATCTTTGAATTGAAGATTTAAAGCCCTGTGAGATAAATAATATTTTCTCTATTCCATGGAATGAAGGTGAAAAACTTGTAGCTATGAGAGGTTAAATAACTCAGTCAAGGACAATATGATAATAAGTTTTGAAAGAATTCAATATTACATTTATTTCTAAAATGAAGTCCTGTTCACAGATTTTGAGACACGAGCATAGCTTACATCAGTGGTTCTCAAAGCGTGGTTTCCTGACCAGCGGCATCAGCATCACCAGAGAACTTATTAGAAGTGCAAATTATTGGACTCCAGCTTAAATGTACTGATTCCAAAGCTCCTGGGGCGGGACGCAGCACTCTGTTTTCACAGGCCTCCAGGGATTCTGATGCACACTTAGGTTTGAGAACTACTGGTTTATATCTATTTTCTTACCCCTGTTCTGCTCTTCCTCTAGCAAGTGCTGCCAGTTTAATACAAGCAGGAAGATGTTTTTGGCCACTCGAAGGGTACCCTGTCTCCCTGGGGTTCCAGCTGTTTCAACTAGGTTGAGAACTTTCTGTGTTCTCTTGGTTCTCCCCCTTCTGGATAACAAAACATTGCTAGCAAATACCCTCGTTTCCTACCTGCTTCTTTTAAAGCCAAAAGGCAAATTGGCAATCTGGAAATTCACTGATTTCTCATGAAAAAAGACTTTACTCATTTAACATGGTGAACAAGTGCAATACCACATGAAGAGAAGGGGATGAATAAAAGATGACAATCTTCCCATTTTCCCTAATGATAACAATACAGTAGCCCCCCATTATCCACGTGTTTTTTTTTTCTACAGTTTCAGCTACCTTCAGTCAACTGTGGTCCAAAAATATGAAATGGAAAATTCCAGAAATAAACAATTCATGAGTTTTAAATTGGGCACCCGAGTAGCATGATGAAATCTTATGCTGTCCTGCTTCTTCCCTACCGGGACGTGAATCACCCTTGTTACCAGCATCTCCGTGCTGTATATGCTACCTGCCTGTTAGTCACTTAGTAGCCATTTTGGTTATTAGATCAGTTATCATAAATCTTGAGGGGGAGAGGGAGAGAGAGAGAGAGAGAGAGAGAGAGAGAGAGAGAGAGAGAGACCATATTCACATAACTTATATTATAGTGTTATAATTGTTCTATTTTATTATTAGGTGTTGTTAATTTATAAATTAATATATAAATTAAACTTTATTGTAGGTATGTATATATAGGAAAAAACATATCATTACAAGGTTTGGTACTATCCAAGTTTTCAGGCATCCACTGGAGGTCTTGGAATGTGGAATGTATTTCCCATGGATGGTGGGGGGGACTACTTTACTTGGATAGCTCTTCATACAATATAAAGTCTTTTTTCAAAATGCATCCATGCATTTGACCCTGACAGCTGCCTGTGAGCTAGGTTGAATTATGGTCTCCATTTTATGGAAGGGGAGCAGGCTGAGAGCAGAAAATGAATTATCCAAGGGTCTGTAGCTGCGCTGGAGCACAGCCTGGCTTCATTCCACACCCTCCTACTCTGGACCCTGAGCCCTTTCTCGACTTCCTGTGGGCTGACCCAAGGCAGGTAGCTTTAGGAGGGAACCAGAAGGGCCGTAGGAACAGTGTTAGCCAGCAGCAGCAGCAGCAGAGCTTGTGTGTGTGGGGGGGTGGGGGAGAAGAAGAAGCTGCACCTGCTGGTGTTCTCTAAACCAAGTGGGGGGGTGGTGGTAAAAGGAAGTGGAGATTTGGGCGGTATGGGAAAAGGGTTTAGGTATAATCACAAACATAGCGGAACAATAGAAGGCAGAAAGGAAAGCTAGGGGACTGGCCTTTGGGCTGCTGGTGGCCTGGATATTTGAGAAATTTCTAGATGTAATTCTCAGTCCCAAAGCCTTCTTCTGAGGAATGTTTTCCTGTCCTGGGTCTTACTCTGATGAGACCTGTTTGCCTGCCTGCCTCTTTGGATACCACTGATGTTACTTCCCCACCACTGGCTTATTCCATTTGGTCATTTCATCCTGTCCTCCACCAAAGCCACTTTCTAAACTCGAACACCAGATCCCAAATGGTTTCAACTTCCTTGCCTGATACTGTGCATGTGTGCACGTGTGTGTGTGTGTGTGTGTGTGTGTGTGTGCGCGCGCGCGCGCATATGTGTGTGTGTTGTGGTGGTGAATGGAATGAAGAGGCAACAGAAGTAACTACCACGCTCACCTACTTTAATTAATGTAATTAATGCAATGCAATAGTCACACTACAACACCCTGCAGAGTAGGGATGTCATCTACAGATGACAAGAAAACGAGGGCTCAGAGAGGCTGGAGTACCTTGTTCAAGGGCACACCGCTGGCAGGAAGAGTGATGGGACCCACCTAGCCTCTGACTCCCAAGCTTGTGCCCCTCCGCTGGGCCACAGATGGCGCCTACGCATGGAATAAAGGCTAACTTGGGTGGGTAAAGCTGTTTCCTTCATGTATGTCAGCTTCACAGATTAAATTCCTAATTTATTTGGACCTTTAAAAACTTTTAGTTTGTAGCACTTCTGGGGTAATATGTCCCCACCTGTATATACCCAAGCATTCTGCTTTGAGCCTCCTTCCTCCTGACCACCCTCCTTTGTCTGATATTTCTGATAGATTGGATGCTAATCTGCTCTTGCCTTTCAGAAATCTCTTCAGATACAAAAGGATGAGTTGTTAGAACTGTTCTCCTCCCCAGTCCGATTCTCGTCCCCTACCCTGACCCTTATACAAGACTGCCATTGCAAACCAACCCTGGCAATGATTTCCAATGCTCTTCTCTAACTGTGCCAGGTCTCCAGACGTGGGTACTGGAAATGGCTCACAGTATTGCAAACCTTTTGGTTTAATCTGGGGTAATAACAATAATAACAACAACAATAACAGTAACACTGGTCTCACACATTTGGTCTAATCTAGATGGTAGCTATAATTTTTATTACCTGCCTTCAACTCTGCCACCCTCATCAGTAAAGTGGAGAAACTGAAGCTGAGAGAGGCCAGGTAGCTTTCTCAAGATCATATAGTTGCTAAGTACCAGAATCAGTGTTTGAACTTAGTCTTGTCTGAAGCAGAATGGTCTCAGTGTGCCTTCGAAACTCTTCTGGGGTGCCCAACATTTCAAGGGCTGCAGTGATGAGCTGGGTGGCTATTGTTAGGCAGGAAGTCTATTATAGTAATTTTTCCAACGTTGCAGCACATCTTTATTAGTTATTTTGAAAAATGTCAAACCTATGAAAAGCTGAAAGAATAGAACAATGAGCACTTATGTACTCTTCATCCACATTCACCAATTATTAGCATTTTGTTACATTTACTCTTTCTTGCTCTGTGTGTATATATACACACATAAACACACAATATATGTGTTATTTTTGTGTGTGTGTTTTATATGTTTTTAGTGGAACCTTTTGAGAATTATTTGCAGACACTCATCCTGGATATGTCAGCCCGAATAGTGATTTACAAACTGTTCTGTAGACTCTAGGTTCCCTGGAGCAGCTGCTAATTTAAATGCTGTGGATTTTGAGGCTGATATAAGACAATATTTGTTATCTTTAACTTCAGGTTGAAAGGTTTTGTCTTCATCAGAATAGCCCCATTGTTCTCAATAATTGCCTTGCTAACAAGTGAACTTTTGAACTTACAATATAAATTTCTACTAACATAACTTTTTTCTATGTTACATATTGAGGTTTTACAGGAGATACACTTTACAAACAGGGTTTCACTATTAAAAATGTTTGAAAAATCCAGAGTCCTTGGTCTGTTTCTGGGTCATAACTGACAGCAGAAGCCTTCTGTGGGGGAGCCCTTAGTGGCCACATGCACCCATAGGTTGGTTCTAATAGCCTAATGGATCATAAACCAGGGCTAAAAGGTAAAGATCTCAGGAAATAGGTAAGTCATTTTCATGTCATTTAAAAAAAACAACTACACAAAAACACATTGATTATTTCTTTACATGCATCTCAATATGTGGACATTGTAGTGGACATTGACTCTTTGGCTGCCTAGAACAGTGATCTCAATGACAATGGTCCCAATGTGATCACAATGGGACAATAGCATTAACTGAGGGCTAAATGCACACCAGGCAGTTTTCTAGGTGCTTTGCATATAGTAGCTCATTTAACCCTCACAAAGATTACACTAAGTAGGAACTATTGTTGTCTCAATTTTACAAAGGAGGGAACTGAAGCAGAGAGGATTAAGTAACGGTACCTGTGTGCACAGAGCTAGTAAGCAGCTGGGCTGGGGTTCAAACCTAGAAGTCTGCCCAGACCCATGCTCTTCACTGCTAAGCTGTTCTGGCTCCAAGACTCATGGGTGGGCATGTGATTGAGGTTGGAAATCCCCAAATATATTTTTAGGCCCAGTGAAAATTCTTTCCCTAAGGAGTGCTTCCTTGAGGAGGTTTCTGGTTAGCATTCTGAAGCAGTTAAATAACATATTTGTATTAAACATTTTTCTTTTTATTTTGACGATGAGTTAAGAAAATGAATGTAAACATATTCAGGATCATTGGGATAACCACCTTATAACCAAGCAGTTATAAACATAAGAAGCTACATCTAATTTTGTATTCACAAATATTTCAAAGTCATTAAAAATGCAACAACAATTAAAGCTCAACACCAGGCTTTACAATATTTTTTTTCTTTAAAAGTGGTTTATATGTTACTTAAATTTGACTAACATTATTTTTCTTGTTCTAGAAATGAGATGACCAGCTCTTTCAGAATATACAGCAACTGCCTCCACAAAGCAGTGCCAGGTTTAGGAGATTTACGGTAAAGCCATGTTTCCTAGGAGGTCAGTACAAAAAGCCAGACTTCTACCAGCAGTTTCTGGGAGAGATAAGGTTTCCATCTATCGCAGTGGTTTCTTTTTGTATTCTGGGAGATGTTTATAATAGAAAAGGCTCAATTGGGATATTTACCAGCTTCTCCTGTTCCTGTGGTATTTGGTGGAGTTGACCACAGGCAAGGATAAAATGAGCTGGTCATCTTAGGATCATGGAAAACCTGGAATCAAGGCTGAAGAATGTCCTCTATTTTTGTTGTGAGAAGGGAAATGGTTCTGTCTCCATGTGCCAGAAGTGTGAAACATGTACCTTGGCTTGGAAGATCTTCTCTACCAAAGAGTGGTTCCGAAGGATCAACGAGATATCACAGAGGAGGTTTCTCGTTAGCATCCTGGAGCAGTTAGATAGCTTATATTTGTTACACTATTTCCAAAATATCCTTCAGACCACACAGGGGAAGGATTTCATCTATAACAGGTCCCGGATCAACCTCAGCAAGGAGGAAAATATTGTGAAGTCCTCCTTTAATCAAACATTGGAGAAAACAGTAGAACAGAAGATGAGGGAGATATTGTACTGGTTTCGGAATAGCACCCACTGGACTAAGGTAAATTACACACTCTTGCTGCTGCAGATGTGCGACCCCAAGTTACTACTCACTGCTGCCGATGTCATCAGAGCCCTGTTTCAGAGAGAGTGGAACAACATTGCAGGTAAACAAGGCCACAGGTAGAGACCAGAGAGCCCCAGAGACCAGGAAGCCAGGCTTCAGGAGCCTGTAAAGGAACCAGAGCTGTGGAGAAGCTTAGGTAGATGGGGATTTTCCAGAAGGCAGGATACAGTTCTTTGTCCTGACATCTGATCCTGTTTACCAAAGGAGAAATTGCTGAATGTAATTTCCTTTTAGAAAATTGTTAAATGACAAATGCAGAAAGATGTACAGAACTTTGAACTGTCAAACATTTAAAATGGATTTTTGCACCCCTTTGGCTTAGAAATGGCTGGTCTGGGTCTCTATTACTTAAGGCTGATGTGGTTCCTGCATTAGTGGGCTAGAGATTGGGCTGCACTTGGGAGGGATGTAAGGGGGAAACTACTGAATTGTTTTGTGCATCACCTTGCACTGCACAGAAATCAGAGAAACAGTTAAAAACTTAAGGCTTTTTTTTTTTCATTCATTCTACCATATTCCTTGATTATGTATGAAACTCAGCCTTGAAGTGGAGTTTATCCAAAGCTGGAGATAGTGAAAGGGCCAAATAAGGCCAGTGTGTAGTTCTAAAATTTTAGCTTGTGTCAGAATCCCCAGTAGGGCTTATAAACACACACACACACACACACACACACACACACACACACACACACACACACACACGCTGAGCTCCCTCAGAGCTCCTGACTCAGCAGGTCTGATAAGTTGCATTTCTAACAAGTTCTCCCCCATGCTGATGGTCTGTGGACCTCACTTTGAGAGTCATCCATCTAGGGTGTTTATGAGAAGATCTTGGAAATGTTTGGCTAGCTCAATCAGGGAAGCAAAGCAAAACAAAACAAAACAATAAACAACAACAAAAAAGCAAATAAAAAAAAATAGAAGGGAGACAAGACATAGAAGATTCCAGAGGGGTCCAGAAGTGGAAGGTCCAGCATGGGGAAGCACAGGTTTCATGGGGGTGGAAGAAGGCTGAGAGGGAGTGGTCAGATGGAGGAGTTTCAGAGTTTGAGCTCTTGAAAGCCAGGAATTTCCAATGTTTATGAGACCTGATTGGTATTATAGTTATAGTTGTAGACTAATGGAATCCAAAAGAATTTTGAAGCTAGATGACGTAGGGGGCAATTAGATTTCGACATATGCCACTTGATTTCTTTGGTGCCTCAGGGAAGTAAAAGAATGATAATCTGGAATGAAGAGTGGTGAAAAAAAATCAGAGAATCCAGTCCAGCTCCTTAATTTTATAGGTAAGGAAGCCAAAGTTCAGGGAATATGAGTGACTTGGCCTAGGTTGCCCAGCAAGGGGATTGAAAGCCAAGACCCCTTCCTGAGCATCTCCCACTATGCAATGCTTCCCCATTACAAAGGAGGGCAGCTTACAGCAGGCCTGGCATATACATGCATCATTCTGTGGTTCTTTCTCAAAGGCTTTCATCACCCTCTATAGGAATCAGCTACTTACATTGAAGTCAAATCCAGGTTGTGCAACTTTCCCCTTTTCCTAGGGGAGCTTATCTCTTAAAAAGTTAAATTTTCTATTTTGACTAAAGGGCTGTTATTCATATCATTGAAGCATTAAGCCAGGGCTTCAGAGAAGCAATCCCTCTCCAGCTCCTGCCCACAGCTCTCTCATGCTCTCTCCTGGTATATAGAACTCTGATCAATTTTACATTGTAGGTGGGCTGCAAAAATCTAATAAGGGGCTTTCTGTGATTTTCGCATAGAAACTCAGGGGCCCCAAATAAAAACAGACATAACTGTCCTGGCCTATTTTGTGTAGATTTAAAAGAAGCAAGCAGAAATGAAACCATTTCTCGCCATGCACCTGCTAAAAGAGCAACCTTGTCCTGATTTTTTATCAGGTTCCGCTGAAGACTCAGGTCATGTGTTCTTCTTCCCTGAGAAACACTATGATCCCCCATCTGAGACCTCACATGTCTACTGGGCAGCCAGAACCAAGATTACATCCTTCCCTTTGTCCAAAGATTCAGGAAAAGAAAGCTTGCTTGAAAATGTTGTGGGGACAGCATCTAATACTGGTAAGTCAGCCTGTAGTGAGAAAGCCAAAAGATATGAGATTGGGAAATTTCAGTGGTGTTGGAGGAGCAGAGCGAGCACTAGCATCTCGGGGATGACAGACTTGGAGAATTAACATTCATCTTTTGCCTATGGTTTGTTGGGCCCTCTGATAGGTACTTCCTCATTTAATCCCACATCTGGGAAGGGGAGAAGCAAGGATTAAAATCAGTCAGTATGACTCTAGGTCCATGTTTTCACCTCTGAGAGACATCTGAAAATAGAGAACAGAAAGAAAACTCTCAGGGCTTCTTTGGAAATCTCTCTCTGACCAAGGCTACAGTCCCTTGTCGAGCCCCTGGCCTCTAGCAAGGTGGGCACCTCTAGAATTCAGCCCACTCTTTTTGAAAAATTCAATATCTGTTTTTGCAGCATTGGACTCAGTCTTGAGGAAGGAATAAGAGCAATGGGGACTTTGGGCCCTGACCTCAAGACCCTCCTAAGTTGGTTTTCAAAGCATGACAGATACATGAAACAATTACAGGAAATACAACACATAGATTCTAAAACTTTTTTATGTGGAAATTTTTGAATTTTAAAAGTAGATAAAACAGTATAATAACCACTCATATAACTATCACCCAGCTTCAATAATGATCAATATCTTACCAATCTTATTTAATCAATTTCCTTCTTTTAAAATTGTTTAAAATGCTTTCTAGTGTGATTTAAAGAAAATTCCAGAAACCGTGCCATTTCACCCAAGCAGGGCAAGCTTTGAGAATATAGACAGCTCCTTGAGCTGGGAAGGCTGGAAGGGACTTGTATGTTTGATTAAGAGGGTTCTACTTTCAGTTGTGCAGAAGAAATGACACAAATCCAGTAGTCTATAGGCAGACTCTGATGAGCTCTACTGGCTTGGAGTTGCCTGAGACAACCCAACCATGAACCTTTCTCTGGCTTCGTTCTAGAGGGACAATGGAAGCCTCCGCTCCAGTGTACTTCTGAGATGAATAGGCTGTTTTCTGGAAAAGCAGATTTGCCCAAAGCAGGCTGCACCCCCTCCGATCTGTTGGTTGACCTGGATACTGTCAGAGACCTGTCTTCTGGAGTCAGCAAACACCGAGACTTCATCTGTCATTTACCCATCCACCTCTCCAAGTATATTCTAAGTATGCTGGGTGTATGGGGGAATTTCTCAAGAGACCTCTCATTCAATCCAGTTTGAAGGTTCCCAGGTCTATCTTTTTTGTCTTCAGGTATGCTGGATAAAAACACCCTGAACAGATGTGCCTCTGTGAGCCAGCACTGGGCTGCACTGGCACAGCAAGTCAAGATAGATCTGTCGATGCATACATTCATTCAGGACCATGTTGCCTTATTGCAGGTACTTCCTGTCTGGAGGTGAGGGTGGGGGTGGGGGACTATCTAGAGACTAGCATCATTTCCCTGTGGAGTCCGGCTGACTGTGAGCCTGTCAGTCTACTTGGTAGATGTTTAGCTGGCCTCCTGCTCCATGTCTGCTGCCTCCTAGGCTTCAGCAGTCATTTCCTTTTTTTGTGTGGACTCCCTGTTAATCACCATTTACTGTCCCATTGTTAGTGCATCTAGCAGGGGGCAATATATATATAGAAACCTCTCAAAAAGAGAGGCAGAGCCTTTCTGAAACCACACAAAGCAGGGAATACTCCCCCCCACCTCCCCGCAGCTGTATTGTAGTTCACGCAATGAGAAAGCAATGAGTATGTTTCTGGGTCAGCCTCATATGGTTCACAGATGTTTGCAAGCCCACAAGTTTATTCTTAAGTTAAAAGGCAATTTCTCCCCGTAGTAACCAGCTCTGGTGATTTTACTTCTGTTTCTTGCCTTAAGCCGCACCCTAAATCATAAATTCTTGGTAGCTTGGGTTTTTCCCAGCAGAGATAGATGCGAACAGATGAGAAGAAGCAGCAATGTGAGGCAGGCCATACTCTGGGAAGTTTGGAACTGCTGACCATCTCTTGGTGGTCTCGCTACTGACCTTTGGTATCATTATCCTCCTTAAGCCAGTCTGCACACACTTCTGCCCCTGCCCTAACTGGCCAGGCCTGACGCTTCCTTAGCCAGGGCTTACCCATCCTTCAGGTATTGCCAAGCACTCGTTTTTTCCCCTCCTTTTGGAGAGTAGGAACCAAGAGTAGCCCTTTTCTGTTTTTTTCCCCCAGGGGGCCTACACATGGGGAATAGATCCTAATTACGCCAGCAAGCTTTTTATCCCAGTTCCTAAAATGACAGATGATGGAAAGCACATGTGTGTACAAAATCAGAAATGGAAACTGAGAACGAAGGTGGGTTCTGATGGCATTGGGGCAAGTAACAGCATGTCACGTTCTTATTGGCCATTGAAGGCTGACGTGCAGGCTCAGCCCTCACATAAGAATATAGGAAATGGAAGGGTATAGGATATAGCATAGGATATGGGTGCGGACATTCTCTAAAGGAGACCAGAGTTCTGTGTCCTTAAGCAAGTCATTTCCTTTCTTTAAGCCTTAAATTCCTCATCTGTTAAATGAGTGGATTGATTTGCTTGTCTTGTCAGGGTTCTTCCTTACTTCAAATCCCATGGCCATGTCCTATGTCCATGGCACCAAGTCATTTGGTGGAAAGCTCAGAGCCAAGAGCAATGTCAGTGATAGCTGGGATTTTCCTCAATACCTATCAGTCCATGCATCTAGAGGTTGCAAGAGTCTGTGGCTCTGGAATGAGAAGGACTTGAAGGGAAGTCCAGAGCTAGTCCAGAATGTCCAGGTTCCAGAATGAATTAAGCTTTCTCACCTTTCACTTCCAGGTTCATTCTGAGTCTAGGATGGAAGAGGAGAGTTACTTAACAATAGACCTTCGTACCAAATCTTAGGCAATAATGAAGAGTAGATAGATGACTCTATGTTCTGCCTATCTGGGCACGGTTCATTCCTGTAGAACAATTTCCTTCTTTCTTTCTTTCTTTCTTTTTTTTTTAGCTGAGCCATCCTGCCACCTGTTGGCAGCTCAGCGGCAGCTCAGCTCAGGCCGGGCATCAGACTGCTGTTGCTCAGATCTCGCACTCTTGAGCGAGCTCTTAACCAACTGAGCCACTCTGCCGTATTCCTAAAACCATTAGATTCCTGCTGCCTCCTTGGCTCAGGGCCTTCTATTTTGAAATCTACTTCATGGGTCCCAAAAGAATATTAATGAGAGGTGGTCAGGATGTAGCTTTCCATAAGGAAACTGTGTAGTATAAATTATAATGTGAGAACTAGAACCATCCAGAGAGACCATCTAGTTCATATTTCTGTTGAGGCCAGACAGGTCTAACAAATGAGGGAGGTGGGTGGTTTGAGCAGCAAAGGATGGTGGGACTGTGATAAACTAGAGGGTTCACTTCCCATCTGAAGGGGCCAGTTGCTATTTAGCTGCAGCTAACTGTTGCCATGTTTGACTGTGGACCTTACCCTCCCAGGCCATCTCTGCTGTCAAGAGAAGTTAGAAACCCAAATCATCATGTGACATCTCTTTGCTTTTCATAAATGCTGGCAACCAATTAAAAGCATTTTAAAAAAATATGGGCCTAGGAAAATGCATTTATTTACCTCACTTGACCTGCAATATTTTTAATCTTTGAGTTGGCTCATTCACTCATTTTATAGATGAAGAAACTGAGGCACAGAGAGTTCCAGGTCTCCTAGCCAACTGAGTGACAGAGATACAAATTAAATGCTGACCTGTTCTTTCCAAGCCTATTGCTCTGTTAAGTATTGTATAACAAAACTAACACCCTTCTTCCTTAGGTGATATAATTATGTAGTAATTGACTGACAAAAAAGGACTACCCAGACAGTGTTTAATATTTTAGAAATGTATAATTTAAGAGAGAGAAGCAGGTAAAGCAATATGGAGACCAGAAGAGAACACGTGAAGTAGCAAGACTAAGCAATTAAAGGGTCTGCTAGGAAAAGGTGGAGGCAAGTGCTTCTGAGGGGTGCTGATTGCAGTTGGTACTGAGCTCAGTGTGCCAGGCATGGTGCCAAGGGTTTTGTATACATCATGTACTTGATCTTCACCATAGGTCGGGTAGATAGCATTGTTCTCAGTTTATGGATGTGGAAATGAAGGCCATAATGCTAGAAAACTTGCCCAAGTTCTCATAGCTCATCAGTGGCAAAATTGGGATTTGAACCCAAGTCTTTTTCCTCCAAGTAACTCTACCATGTAGCTTCTTAGGCTCTCAGAACTTAATAGATGAGCAAGGGCCAAGGAATTCCAGCCTGGGCAGAGAAGCCAGGGAAGCCTCATTTAATTCAAGGTAGGATATTAGACCTGCTTGGACACTGGAGAGGAGGCAGTTTGACAGATTCTTCTGGCGAGAGACGTCAAGGTGGATATCACTATTGGTTAGAGATTAAGAAGGAGAATGAGCTGAGGAAAGTGGGTATCCTGGGGAAGAGTCTACAGACATGGAGAAGGCTAAGGTTTGGAAGGAGACTTAGGAAGAGATGTCCCCAGGAGGACTCCCAGATGCAAACATGATGGTGTGGTCTCCTTTGCTTTCATGATAAACTCACCCTGTTTTTTCATTTTCTGGTCGTGTGATTATTATTTTCTTCTGTTTGAGGGTGAAAAGCATGACTGAGAAGAAGAGTGGAACTGGGAGTCTAGTTGAGTCATCTATGCCAGAATCTAGCATTCCTGGCATGCTGACAGGGCCCAGGCTGAGTCAGTTGTGTGCAGGCTGGCGTACGAACCTTGACCCCAGATGAGGTTCAGGCCCACACAAGCGGGGGCCACTCATGCTGGGACCCTGGCCCCAGACATAACAAACCTTGACTCTGGAGCCTGCTGCGCAGGTGCCAGGCTCCAGTGATATAAGCCCTTAACGTAAGCATGATTCATAGCCGCGGGAGGGAGCATATGCACTTCCATGCACTCTCTTCCCCCCCAAAAACCTCTATATAATGGTTGCTATTGCTGAATAAAGCAGCTGTCTAGCTAGTTCCACCTCACGTGGGCTCCGTGTGCTTTCTTTTCCCTGGCCATCTCACTGCCGAAAGCCCCCCAGCAGTCCCCTGGCAACGACAAATGCCATAGTTGCTCAGAAAGTGTGTGATGAAGCAAGGAAGGAAGGAAGATAGGAAGGAATGGAGGAAAGAAGGAAGGAAGGAAGGAAGGAAGGAGGAAGGAAGGAAGGAAGGAAGGAAGGAAGGAAGGAAGGAAGGATGAAGGAAGGAAGGAAGGGATTGAAAAGGGAAGGCAAGCACCACTGCTGAGACTTGTTAAAATTTATTTCTCCTGTCTGAAGCTCACATACCCCATCGTAAAATGATGTGACTACTTTGTGGGGCAGCTTTAAGGAGAAATTAAGGTTGCAGATGTATGGAAACTTGCAAGCACAAATGCACAGAGTGTATAGCAGTAATTTCACATATGGCTTGAGTTCCCGTGAGTATGCTTTGTAACTGTCAGGTATATGCAACAACATAAATGTGAAACCCCTGCTTCCGTGAAATGGTCCGTCAAAGGGCACATGGACTTTATTTGTGAGCATACCCTTTGTGAACTCATTTTTAGAAAAGTTGTGTTATCAGCAACATTGAAAGTTCGTGGAAACAGAACACATAGAAAATAGGAAGAGGTAGAAGAATAAGTAGGACCCTCGACTCAACATTTTGTACCTCACGGATTACTTTAGTACCTGCTCATTGGCCCCTCCCCATCACCACGTGGCAGCAGCCACACCCTGAAGAAGAAGAATCCATGGGCCCTTGTGCCCTTGCTAGGGAGACTCTCGGGGATGCATGGGTCAAGTCTCTGACATATTTTGACTCCAAGGTGTCTCTTGTTAGAATGACTACAACCTGTGGAATGCATACCAGAACCAGGAAACCCAGCAGGTTCTGATGGAGGAGAGAAATGTCTTCTGTGGGACTTACAACATCCGTATTCTCTCTGACACGTAGGTACTGGGATCTGAATCCAGGTCTTCGGGGACCCTTGAATTGTCCACTCTGGCATCTTAGGATTCCTATGACCCTTGTTCACTTGGAAAGGCAATCCTTCCTTACCTCAAACTCTAGCTCCAAACTAACATGAGATCCATTTGGAGAATAGGTACTTGATTTTTGCACCATTCCCAGCAGTGTGTGAAGGACACTTTCCCCTCATAAATTTTGGGTATACTAACCAACAGCCTTTTGCACAATTTATGTGTATGAAATCTTTTTTAAAATATGTTTATTGTTTTATTCTAATTTTAGAAGTAATATATGCTTAGTGGGAAAAAATGCACCAAATGCCAGAAAATGAATAGAGAAAAGCAAAGATCTCCTATAATCTTATCACCTAGAGATAACCAGCATTAATGTTGATGTCTATCCTAGAATTTTTTTCTTTGCATGCATAAATACATATTTTAAATAGAAATGGGGTTATGCTATGTGTATTTCTGTAACTCATTTCAGCAAGATGCTGTGGATACCTTTCCATGTTAAATATGAAAATGGTACTTATGATAACTGCATAGTGTGACATCATTTGGGTACACCATAAGAAGACCATTTAATAATAAACTTTTTGCCATAGTTTAGGCCTAAGACTTCACTCCTCATTTGTAAGGTTTTGTGAAGGCCATCACTATTTTATTTTTGGCTGTGAATAGTACTAACAAATTTCATCTTGACCAATCAGTAAGGGGAAGACAGAGCAGATGGGGAAATGCAAAGTTTAGTTTTTTTTAATTGCAAAGTTTTTTTGTATTAGTTTCAGGTGTGCAAAGTTGAGTTTTTATGAACAGTATGGTGTTAAGTGCTCTTTAGAAGAGATGATGACTGGTTGAGCTCAAGATATAACAAATAGAATGAGGAAAAAAATTGCTCCTCATATTTAGAGTGACTATACACTCCTGTATACTGAAACAATCCCACTTTGTGGTCTTGGAGCAATTAATAATAATGTCCCCTTTCACAATAAAAAAATGTTTGGACAATAAATAATTTGGTCATCCTGCTCATATTTTATCTATTTGCTAATACTCTTATGACTGGAAAATTAATTAAACACACCCTGTTTTATTGACTACAAGCTCATGGAGGGCAAGGTCCATATGTTACTTATTTTTGTAGTTCTTATGGTTTCCTATGAGCACAGGACTTTGAACCTAGTATAAGCTCATTGGATACTGGTTAAGAAAAATGAAACTGTGGGATACACAGAGGCTATAGGGCTTCCCAACTGTGTTTCTCTGAGGTTTTCCATGAAAAAACATTTCTATGATCAAATAAGTTTGGCAAGTGCTACATACTCTATTCTCTATCTTGGGGATTTATCATACGCTAGCAGATTTTTATTTATTTATTTATTTTTTATTTGTTTAGTTTTGTTTTTTGTCTTTAGGTTTTAAATCTACCTGAAATGGATTTTTTGTTAGGTATGAGGTAGGAAACCATCAGGGCCCTTTAATACTAGGCCTCACCTTCTGCTATTTCCCTTGTTGGAAGGCTCTGAATTTTGCATTATACCTGCAGGTGAAAGCCACCACGCTAAGTGAGTTCCAGGCAAGACACTAACTCTTCTTTAATGGATCATCCTTTTCCCCTGAAACTCAGGTGGGACAGAAATAGAATCATCCACTATTCTGGGGGAGATCTGGTAGCTGTGTCATCCAATCGGAAGATCCAGCTTCTGGACATCTTACAAGCACATGTGGTACCTATGAAGTTCCAAGGCCATGCTGGAAGTGTCCAGGCCCTTTTCTTGTGTGAGGACGAAAACTTTCTCCTAAGCGGGAGTTATGACCTGAGTATCAGGTGAGTGGTCCAAGGAAGTTGTGGTCTCCACTGCACAAGGGCCTAAAGTCAGCTTGTGGAAGAAGCACACATGCTTTTTCCTTTTTGTATTTATTGAAAAGTTATCCTAAATGATTCTGACTTCTAGAATAAGTTACATTTTTATTTTTTGGCAAGGTAAAAACCAAGAATTTGTATATTTAAACTTTGAATGAGAGAGAGTTACAACAATTATCAGGTCTATTTTCTAGTTGAAGACTGAATCAGAAAGTATCTTTTTTAGCAATCTTAGCTGAAGGCACAATTTATATTTCTTTTTATAGATTCCTTCAGGGAAAAATATTTTTTTGTGGGTATGAAATGTGGTATAGAAACAAAATAGTGTTTAAAATGTATACGTACATATATTTTTAAACAACATAATAAAAACCCATGTACTCATTATTCAGTCCAAGAAATAGAACATTATCGTTCTCCAAATCCCACTATGTGCCTTTCCCTTATTGCTTCTTTCTTCCCTTCAACCAGAGGTAATAGTATCCTAAATTTTATAGTAATTATTCCTTGGTATTTTTAATAGATTTCTTTATAGTTTTGCTACCTATTTATCTCCACATATATTTATTACTTTTATCTATTTTTGAACTTAACATAAATGAAATTGTGTGTTAAAAATTCCTCTGTACCTGATTCTTGCACTGAACAATGATTTTGAGATTCACCCATATGATATAGATAGCAGTAATGACTTTATTTACACTGAGATATACTATGTAATTGGATGAATATATCAAAACTCATTTATTTATTCTTTTGTTAATGGATATAGGGATTGTTTCTATTATTATTATTATTATTATTACTATTATTATTAATTTCAAAGAGTGTTCCTATAGATGCTCTTGGATTTATCTCCTGGTGCCTAGGTGCATGAGATAAAAAAAAGTTTTTTTAATTAAAAAAAAGTTTTTTTTATTGAGACACAATTGACATAATTTAGTTTAAGGTGTACAATGTAATGATTTGATAGATGTATATATTGCAAAATGATTACCAAAATAAGTTTAGTTATATCCATCATGACACTTAGTTACATATTTTTTTTTGTGATGAGAACTTTTAAGATCTACTTTCTTAGCAACTTTCAAATATATGACACAGTATGCTAACAGTAATGCATGAGGTTTTATTTTTTTTATTTTTATTTATTTATTTTTTTAGGTGTATTCTTAGTAGTGGAATTTCTAGGTAGGAAGGCTAAATTGTTTTCTAAAGTGGTTGTATTCACTTACACTCCCATCAGCAGGTTACGTGAAGATCCCTTCTTATGAATCCTTACCAACACTTAGTATTGTCAGTGTTGAACATTTTGCCATCTTGATGGGTATTAAATAAATCCTCATTGTAGTTTCAATTTTAACTTCCTTGATTACTAATGAAGTAAAACATCTTTTCTTATGTGTAATAGGATACTTCAGAGAAATAGAACCAGTAGGATATATATCGGGGGTGCCAAAAACATGTATACACATTTTAAGAGATGTTATCGATGTATTATTCTTTGAAGTTGAATTGAATTATGGTAGCAATGTGTGGTATGATGTTTGCTCAAAAGGTGGCATTAATCAAAGAAAATGGTGGAAGCACTGTTGTTGTTTGAGAAGCTCAAGACTATTTTGAAGTGGTATTTGAAATTCAAGAATGTTGTGGATGTACAACAACAATGGAGGCATGAGTATGCAACAGAACCTCCAACACGCTTAACAATTGCACACATTTGTCATAAGTTTGAGATGCATGGCACTGTGTGTGATGTGCAAAAGGGAAGATCCAGGAGGCCTTGTACAGTAACAAGTCCTTGCTTCTTCTGCTATAGCTTTGGAACAGTTTACATGCTCACCACAAAAGTCTAACAAACAGCGTTCACCATAATTAGAAATGTCTGGACACTGATGGTAACCACTTTGAGCACCTCTTGTAATTGCAGAAGTCAAATATGACTTGTATTCATCTTTTATTATTGCTATATATTGAGTATTACAATTTTAATATAGTTTTTTCCTTTCTTAAAATGTGTATACATATTTTTGGCACCCTCTGTGTGTGTATGTGTATATATATATACATATTCATATAATATTATATATCGTATATATAATATGCATTATGTATACAAGGTGTGATCACAAAATATGGTGACTGTTTGAATAAAAAAATTTATTATAGTAAAAGACACATTGCCATTGATCCCTCTCAAAATACTCCCCCTTGCTTCGAACACACATCCGATTGTTCTTGCCACTTTCTGAAGCAGTTCTGGAAGTCCTTTTTTGTGAGTGTCTTTACTTCATCCTCCATTATAGCAATGCTCCGTGTCACACATCACTTCTGGTATGGTAATTTCTGTTAAATAAAAACATTACAGTGTGGCCTCATCCACCGTTTTCACCAGATCTGGCACCGTGTGACTTCTGGCTCTTCCCCAAAGTCAAAATGATTCAGGACATTGAAGTAGCCATGACAGCACAACTAAAGACATTCACGAAAGCAGACTTCTCGAACTGCTTCAGAAAGTGGCAAGAATGATGGGACAAGTGTGTTCAAAGCAAGGGGGGGGGTATTTTGAGGGGAACCAATGACAATATGTCTTTTACTGTAATAGTTTTTAAAATTTAAACATTCACCGTATTTTTTTATCACACCTCATTAGTAATGAAGGAAGTTAAAATTGAAATTACATTTAGACTTTATTTAATACCCAAGGAATGGGCTCGTGATTATGGAGCGTGGAAAGTCTAAAATATGCAGTGTGGGCTGGCAAGCTGGAGACTCAGGAAAACTGAGGGTGCAGATGAATTCTACAGGCCATCTGCTGGAGAATTCCCTCTTGCTAGGGGAGGCCAGTCTTTTTGTTCTATCCAGACCTTTAACTGATTAGATGAGACCATCCACATTGTGGAGGGAAATCTTCTTTACTAACATTTCACCAATTTAAATGTTAATCTCATCCAAAAACACCCTCCAAGTTGACACGTAAAATTACCATCCCAATATGTTTTTGAGCCATCTGTGCTTCCTCTTCTGTGAAATTCCTGTTCAGTTTCTGTTGTTGTTTTTTGGCCCATTTTTTCTGTTGATTCATTTATCCTTTAATTATTGATTTATTTATAGACATTATTTACATTTTCTGGATACCAATTTTTTGTTTATTTTTGTGTTACAAATTTGTTCTTCCAATTTAAGACTCATCTTTTCACTGTGTTGTCTTTTGATGAACAGAAATCCTTAACTTTAATGTAGTAGACTTTGTCAATTTGACATGTTTAAGAAATCCTTCCCTACCTTAAAGTCATTAGGGCATTCTCTGTAGTACCATTGTAAAAGTTTTTTTGAAAATAATTTGCCTTTCATCTTTAGGTCTTAAATCTACCTGAAGCTAGTTTTGTTGTCATGTGAGGTAAGGGTCGAATTCCTTTTTCTTTTTCCTTTCTTCATTTGAATATCCAATTACCTAAGCACCATTTATGGAAAAGACTGTCCTTTCCCCAGCTGGTCTTTATTACTTGCTTTGTGATAAGACAAGTGTCCATATATTTCAGTTTCTGTATTCTCAATTCTATTTCATTTGTCTGTTTGACTATTGTTGGTCAATACCATGTTATCTCAATTACTTTAAGTTTTAAAGTCTTTATATCTGGTAGGACAAATTTCCCCATCTCCTTCTTCAGATATTTTTGGTTGTCCTTGGACTATTGTACTTTCGTTTAAATCTTTTTTGGGTGGGAAGAAAGGAGGAGGTTTGTTTTCATTCTTTTTTGGACCTCAGGTTCAGAAGATGGAGTAGATTATACTTCTCTGTTCATGTTTTTTTATTATTATTATTATTATTATTATTATTATTATTGGTTTGTACAAGGATTCATTCCTGTTCTATTTATCTATTTATAAATTCTATTTTATCTCTATTCTTCACTCCTATTCTCTTCCTTCATGGGTTACCATCCAATCTTTTTAAATGTGTTTTTTTATTTGTGTGTGTCCTTTTAAAATGTGTATTGATATATTTTGTAAAATTATACAAATTCTCATCCATGGTATTGTTTTAAACTTCTCTTGGTTTCTAACTTTTGTACCTCACCTTATGTTTCAAAGATTCATCCATGTTACCCTCTAGTCAGTTGATTTTAACTATTGTAGGTATGCATATATACATTCTATCTACTTGCTTCCCCAGGGATGGACACTAGCTTGACTTCAAATAATGCTGCATTGATCATCATTGTCCCTTCATGGGCACTGTGAGATTTCTTAGGGGTATGTACACAGGAGTGGGCTTGCTGAGACACGAGGTGGGCAGTACTTAATTTGACTAAGTAGTACCTAATAAGTTTGCTTATTAACTTTTGGGGCTTCCTCTTTTAAAAATTGCCTGATTATGTCCTTTGTCCATTTTTTTAATTGGGGCTAGTCTAATTTTCTTATTAATTTGCAGTTCCATGTGTTTTCTTCTCTACATCAGTCCCTTGTCAATTTTAAAATTACAAATATCATCTCCTATCTTTTATCAATCAGTTAACTTTGTTCATAGTGTCCTTTGTTGAATACAACTTCTTAATATTGATATAATAAAATTGATCATTTTTTCAATATTTTTGGCCTTGTGTCTGTGATTCTTCCCAACTCTAAGTCACAAAGATATTTTAAAATGTTTTCTTCTATTGACTTCATAGTTTTACCTTTGCATTAAGTTCTTTATTCTATTTGCTGTTTGACTTTGTATGTGATTTTAGGTAGAATTTCCATTTTATTTATTTATTTTTAAATAAAATGAGCAGTTTTTCCCACAGCAACTGCCATTTCCCCCCAATGATTTATAGTGCCATCTTTATCACATGGCAATTTCCCATATACGAGTATATATGAGAATGTCTCGGAGAGCTCTCTATTCTAGACCATTGGTTTATTTATTTATTTTTCCATCAAAACCACCTTTAAAAAATTTTAAAGACAATTTTGTAGAGAAATTTTAGGTTCACAGCAAAATTGAGAGGAAGGTACTGATATTTCCCATATACTCCCTGACCCCATGCATAAATAGCCTCTCCCATTATCAACATCCCCTGGCAGAGTGGGACAATGTTACAACTGATGAACCTGCACTGACACATCATAATCACCCAAAGTTCATAGTTTACCTTAGGGTTCACTCTTGGTGTTGTACATTTTATGAATTTGGACAGATATATAATGACATGTATCCATTATTATAGTATCATACAGAATATTTTAACTGCCCTAAAAACCCTCTGTGTTCTGCTTATTCATTCTTCCTTCTTACTCCAACACCTAGCAACCACTCATCTTTTTAGTCTGTATAGCTTTGCCTTTTCCAGAATGTCAAATAGTTGGAATCATAAAGTATGTAAGCTTTTCAGATTGACTTCTTTCACTTAGTATTATAATATGCATTTATATTTCTTCTATGTCTTTTCATGGCTTGATAGATTATTTCTCTTCCACACTGAATAATATTCCATTGTTTGGGTGTACCACGGTTTATTTATTCATTCACCTACTGAGGGACATCTTGGTTGCTTCCGAGTTTTGGCAATTATGAATTATGAAAACTGCTATAAACACCTGTGTGCAAGTGTTTTTGTGGACATGTTTTCAACTTCTTTGGATAAATAACAAGGAGCATGGCTGCTGGATTGTATGGTAAAGGTATGTTTAGTTTTGTAAAAAATCACCAATTATCTTCCAATGTGGCTGTGCCATTCTGCATCCCATCAACAATGAATGAGAGAGAGTTCCTGTTGCTTCACATCCTCACCAGCATTTGGTGTCAGTATTCTGGATTTTGACTATTCTAATAGGTTTATAGTGATATCTCATTGTTTTAATTTGTATTTCTCTGATGACCTATGATGTGGAGCATCTTTTCATATGCTTATTTGCCATCTGTATATCTTCTTTGGTAAGGTGTCTGTTAAAATCTTTTGTTCCTTTTTTTTTTTTAAGATTTTATTGGGGAATTGTGGGAGGGGAACAGCATTGGGAAATAGGGGAAGGGGAACAGACAAGTTGCTGTCCTTTTGCTCTTCAGTCTAGTTGTGGAGGATGTTGCTTCACTGGCCCATGTTGGTATTATCATTGTGCTCTTCCCGGGTGAGGCAGATAGGTTGCCGGCCACTGGATGGCTGCTCACGGCAGCTCTTGGCAGCTCACGCTGGCTGCCAGCCACTCACAGTAGCTTACGGCAGCTCATTGCAGCTCCACTACAGCCTACGACGTCGCCGGCGACTCAAGGCAGCCCAGCTCCAGGTCAAGCTGTTGTTCACCATCTTAGCTGCAGAGGGTGCAGCGTCACTGGCCTTAATGTGGGATCCGAACCGGGGCCCTGCTGCTCAGAGCTGGCGTCCCAAGCCAACTCTTAACCAAGCCATTTGGCTGGCCCTTTTGCTCATTTTTTGAGTTGTTTTCTTATTGTTGAATTTTAAAAGATTTTTGTATATTTTGGATAACAGTCCTTTATCAGATATATCTTTTGCAAATATTTTTCATCCAGTCTGTGTCTTGTTTTCTCATTTCCTTGACATTGTCTTTTGCAGAGCAGTTAGTTTTAATTTTAATAAAGTCCAGGATATCAAATATCTCTTTCACAGATCATGCATTTGATGGTATACCTAAGAAGTCATTGCCATACCCAAGGTCATCTAGTTTTCTCCTATGCTATCTTTCAGGAATTTTAAAGTTTTTGACTTTACATGTAAGTTGATGATCCATTTTGAGTTAATTTTTGTGAAGGGTGTAAAGTCTGTGTCTAAATTCATTTTTTTTACATGTGGATGCCCAGTTGTTTCAGCACCATTTGTTGAAAATACTATCTTTGCTTCACAGTCTTGCCTTTGCAATCAGTTGACTATATTTATGTGGGTCTATTCCTGGGCTCTCTCTTCTGTTCTACTGATCTACTTGTTTATTCTTTCACCAATACCATACTGTCTTGAATTACTGTAGCTTTATAATAAGTCTGGAAGTTGGATAGTATGAGTCCTCCAACTTTGTTCCTCTCCTCCAATATTGTGTTGGCAATTCTGGGTCTTATGCCACTCCGTATTAACTTTAGAATAAATTTGTTCATATCCACAAAATAACTCACTGGGATTTTGATTGGGATCACCCAGTTTTATAAATTTTTGTTTTGTTTTTAGTTATGCATTTGGAGACTGTTTTAATTTATACATGATTGAGGGGCAAGTTCTACTCTTCACTTTCCTTTTTTATGTAACTTAGCTATATTTTTTGAATTTTCAGAGTAAGTTCATCGACTTAAAAAATGTAACTAGACTTGACTGGGGTTACATTGAATTTATAGACTAATTTGAGCAACACATTAATTTCTTTGTTCTTTTTTAGAGCTTCAAATTTTTCTTTATTAAGGTCCTGTGTATTCTTACTTAATACCTGTAAGCTTTATACTTCTATTGATATGGGAATAGTATCTTATTTTTGCTTATATTTTCAAATTGGTTATTTCTGGTATAGAGAAATGATATTGATTTTTACAGGTTGATTTTTTATTCTGCAACTTTTCTAACCTCTTTACTAGTTCCAAAAGTATGTGTGTGAATTTGATTTTTCTATGTAGATGACCTTATCAACTGGAAATGACAATATAGTATCTTTTTTCTAATACTTATACTATTTTTAAATTTTTCCTTCATTCTAACTTTGCCTAGGCCTTCCAGTTAAGCAGTAGTGGTGAGAGCATTCATCTGTATTTTGTTCCCCTTTTTGAAGGGAGTATATCTATAGTTTCTTCTTTAAGCATACTACTTGCTATTATGACTTCAGTTTATAAGTTCACTAAGTCAAGGAAGTTCCTTCTGTTTATATTTTTCCAAAAGTGTTTATCAAATACCTTTTCTGCATAAATTAAGCAAAATAACGTGGACACGTGATTGGCCATTTGATAGAAACAGAAATTCAACAGGCTTGGTTTTCAGACCACTGGGACACTGTTAAACACACTGTGGGTGAATAGTAGGCTCTAACAAACAGGTAAGACCATAGGACATTTGGGAATAACTGAAGAAAAAGCTTAACAGATTTAAAGAAAAAGAAAAGAAATATTTATTAATCATTTATTATATGCCAAATCTAACAAATCTATGAGGTAAGTGCCCTTATTATCCCCAGTTTACAGATGAGGCAACTGAGGTATAGAGTGAGTCAGTAACTTATCTAAGATCACGCAGCTACTAAGTGATGGACCTGGGATTGGATCTCAGGCATCCTGGCTCCAGAGCCCACCATCTTAACATTATACTTTGCCCTTTCACAAAGGCAATCTGGCTGAAGTGAGTCTATATTAATGATAATTGAGAGACTTCAAGCAAGTTTGCTTGTTAGAAAAACAGTGTGACTCATACATGTTTTCATGTATCTATTAGCTGTGCTTTAGAAGTCTACATAAAATATTTTGTATTTAAGTGGTTGTGGTAAATTGTCCTGTTATTCTTGTTTGAAGATCAGCTCTACCATTGGACCAGTGCCATGAATTCTAGGCCTCGTGGTCATTCCAGGGATTCTTCCACCTAATACTAATGAATATTTATCAAGCATTTTTTATATATTGGTCACATTCTAATGTTACATCCATTAATGCAGGGTTTCTCAACATCAGCACTATTGACATTTGGGGCTGGAAAATTGTTTGTTTGGGGGCTGTACTGTGCACTGTAAGATGTTTAGCAGCATCCTTGGATTCTACACACTAGATACCATAGCACCTCCTTCTCCGCTTGTGACAACCAAAACTGTCTCCAGACATTGTCAAATGTCCCCTGGGGGTAGAAAATCACCCTGGGTTCACAATCGCTGCATTCGTGTATTTAATTCTTCACAAAAACCCTATGTGGTAACTACTATTCTTATCATTTCCATTTTATCAATGAGGAAATGTAGCTTGCACAGAAATTAAGTAACTTTCCCAAAGTGATACCTAATAGGAGCTGCAACTCGATTCAAGTCCAGTCTCTGAGCTTAACCACGAAACTTTGCCACCTCCTAACTATCTGTTGATCTAAAGGAACTCTCAACAGTATGATCCATTGTGCCCTCAGAAAAATCTCAAAAACAATGTTTTTGGCCTGATTTCTGCAGATACTGGGATCTGAAAAGTGGGGCTTGCATACGCATCTTCAATGGCCATCAGGGGACAATCACTTGCATGGATTTATGTAAGAACAGGCTCGTGTCTGGAGCAAGAGATTGCCAGGTGAAAGGTGAGAAAGAAATGCCCCGAACTTTCTAAGGAGTTTCCCCAAATTCATCGGTTGCCAAAATACATGTTTTGCTTATTTATATAGGCAGTCATTTATTCTTTTATTCACCCATCCACTCATTCATATATCTATTGATCCATTCCTTTGACAACTATTTGTTGGATACTTACACTATGCTAGACAGTGTGCTAAGAGTTAAGGGAAAAAAATGAATATGATAAGGTCCTTTCAATAAGGCTTTTTATTTTGTCAAGAGGCTCATAGTTTCCTAATGTAGATAGATATCGAAATGCATTATGGGGGAAACAATAAATATATGAATAATAACAGTTACCATTTATTGAGTACTAACTTTGTGACTGTAACAGATGCTATACTTTATGTATATATTATCTTATTTAACCCTCACAAGGTCCTGTGAAATGGATGCAGATGAGGAATCCAAAACTCAGAGAGAAAAACAACTTACTCCAAAATAAAGCTGTTAAGTGGTAGAGTGGGGATTTGAACCCAGGGATGTCTGACTGTAAATCTGGGGCTCCTAAGCAACATGCAGAGTTCTAAGGGACCCTAGAAGTAAAAGGGAGAGCACCACCAGCGGGGTACTATTTGAGTGTGGTGTTGAGGATGAAAGCTCTACAGGTGGAGGAGAGTGGAGGACATTCCACGGAGAAGGAACAGTACAGGCAAATTCACAGAAGGTTGAAGAAAATGGTGTATTCAGGGAATTTCCCCTTGTTTGGTATGGCTGGACAGCAGTGTGTGGTGTTGGAGATAAGAAAATTTGTGGCCAGATTACCAAGGCCTTCTGTATCATTGTAGAAAATTGAACTTTATTTTGTAGGACGCGGGAAGCTATAAATGCATTTTAAGCTGAGAATTGACACGATCATATGTGTTTGAGAAGATAACTCTAGTCACAGTATGGAAGAAGGATTTTGAGGGGGTGACTATGTGGAGACAGGGGAGAAGTTAAGACACTACTCAGTCTAGAGAGTTGTGGTGTTTTTATACTACTGGAGAATAGGCAGGTGTGAAGAACCTGAGATGGATGTGAATTTACATCAGATGGCACAGACTCACTGAAGGGAGATTTCTAGAGGGAGAATTGGCAGGACTTCATGACCAATTGGATATCAAAAGTGAGAAAGACAGAGGGCAAATGATGAGGCCAGACTTTTTTTTTTTTTTAAGATTATATTGGGAATTAGGGGAGGGGAACAGTGTTGGAGAATCGGGGAAGGGGAACAGACAAGTTGCTGTCCTTTTGTTCTTCAGTCTAGTTGTGGAGGACGCCGTTTTACTGGCCCATGTTGGTATTATCATTGTGCTCTTCCCGGGTGAGGCAGATGGGTCGCCGGCCACTGGAAGGACACTCACGACGGCTCATGGCAGCTCACGAAAGCGCACGCCCACTGCCGGCCAGCCCCACTGCAGCCTACGCCGTCGCCGGCGACTCACGGCAGCCCAGCTCCAGGTTGAGCTGTTGTTCACCATCTTAGCTGCAGAGGGTGCAGCATCACTGGCTCTCATGTGGGATCCTAAATGGGGCCCTGCTGCTCAGGGCTGGTGTCCCAAGCCAACTCTTAACTAACGTGCCACTCAGCCAGCCCAGGGCAGACTTTAACCTCAGGCCACTGGGTATATGAAAGTGCCATTAATGGAAATAGGAGATACAGGGGGAATAGTAGGGTAGAGGCAGGGATGGAGGAGGAGGTGGTGGCTTCAATTTTGGACACGTTGAGGGCGATAGGCAGAATAATGGCCAAACAAAGATATTCAAGTCTTAATCCCTGGAAGCTGTGACTATGTTACCTTGCATGGCAAAAGAGACTTTGCAGATGTGATTAAGTTAAGGACCTTAAATTGGGGACATTATCCTGGGTTATCAGTGTGGGCTCATGGGTAATTACATGGATCCCTAAAAACAGAAACTTTCTTGTCTGTGATCAAAGGGAGATGTGATTGCAGAAGAATGGTCAGAGAGATGAAATGTTGCTGGGTTGAAAATGAAGGAAGGAGGACATGAGCCAAGCAACGTGGGTGATCCCTAGAAGGTGGAAAACGCAAGGAAATGGATTCTTTCCCCTGGAGTATCCATAAAAAAGCACAGTCTTGTGGACACCTTGATTTTAGCCTTGTAAGGTCATGATGGACTTCTGTAAGATAATAAATTTGTGTTGTTTCTAGCCACTAAGTTTGTGGGAATTTGTCACAGCAGTAATAGAAAGCTAGTACATTTGAGTATGGGATTTCCGAGGATATCCAGGTGAGGATTGCAGGAGGAAGACACAGGCAGTGGCTATACTGGTCTAGTGCTCCAGGTATGTCGATTTGGTGGTTATCGATTATAATGAAAGGTGGAAGCCCCGGGTATGAATGAGATTTTCCCTGCAAATATGGAGGAAAGAGTGAAAAGAGAAGAGAAGTGAGGGACCCAGGAAACCACAGTATGTTAGGGGTAGGTAGAAGAAAAAGGTGTGGAAAAGGGGGAACAGATAAAAACATTCAGACCTGCTTAAAATACTCCTTACGTCTTTGCCGTCCTCGATCTGAATTAAAGTTTTGTTGCCATGATTTCTTTGAGGAGCAGAAAGGATGAAAGGGAGAGGGTCTGAAGATAGAAGGGCACACAAGGCCTCCAACCTTGAGAGAATCTTCTGGGGCCACAGGCAGGGCTGGAACAAGGGCAAGGGGAGTCAAAATTGATGCATAAAATACATGATGAAAAATATATCAAAAGACCTCTCTTATCCTGGTCCTGGTCACCAGCCTGCCTTCTTCCCCTGGGCTCTTCCCACCTGCCTTGGTTACCAAAATAGAAGGAAAAAGAGATAATTGGAGACCTGAAAGGTAACTCCTCACTTTAAATTATTTAAACCAGGGCACCTTGCCAATGAATGTTTTAATTCATCTTTCAATTTTCACATTTTTAATTTGATGAGAGGGTCAATGTATATGTAAAAATAATTGAAAAGCAAGCATACTTAGATAGTTAGGGTTAATCTAGTGTGCATGGTTAAGACCAGGGCCTCTGGATCCTGAGTCCCTGGGTTAAATCCCAGCTCAATCTGCTTACCACCTGTGTGATCTGGAGCAGGCTACTGAATCTCTCTATGCCTCAGTTTCCTCATCTGTATACTGTGGAATAATAGTACTTGTCTCTGAAGATGTCAAGCACTTTGAATGATGCCTGGCTCATTGTTAGTATGATATAAGTATCAGCTGCAGTTATTTTGTCTTAAGTTATACATTTTGTTGCCTGGGAGGTAATTAGGGGCTGATTGAAGTTGACTTTAGGGTTCTCATCCCTGAATTTGTGGTGCCCATTTTCAGTTTGCCTTTAAGCTCTGTTCTCCCATCCACCTATTTACTCTCATATCCACCCAACTTCTAGTGCACCAGGCAGTTGCTGTAGCGCCATCGATGTAGAAGCAGACTTCACCCTGCTCACAGCTGTGATAAACTCTCAATTAGTAAAATCCAAGTCAGATTCAGAAATATTTAAAAATGTAAATGAAGATAGACAGTTTTCTTTTGGGGAAAGAAGGTGTAGGTCAGGTGAATATGATCTAGGAAGAATGATGCCATGAAACATGCTATGATTTTTCTGAAATCTACTCCATAGCAAACATTTTTCAGGCTTGAAGAGGAATCTTATTGGAGATGAGCCGTCCAGCACTTGGACCCCCAGGCTAAGTTCTGGGGTCAGAGCCAAGGTCTCAGCATTGCTGGCTCTCCCAAGGGCCCATGGTCAGGGAGCCCAGTATGGCGGGTACCTGGAGCTGTTGGTGAGCCTGCAGGGGTGCTGGGCCAGGCAAAGGCCTACTGGGGTCTGACTTGATGAGCTCTGCTAGTCTTAGCTTCTGTGATGAGGTGTAGAACTCCACTGTAACCTGCCTTCATCCTCCTCATCCTCCCTATCTCCACCTTTCTTTCTCCCTCTTCCTTTCAGCATGGGATGTAGAGTCAGGGAAGTGCCTGAAGACGTTTAAACACAAAGACCCCATCTTGGCTACCAGGATCAATGACATCTACATTGTGAGCAGCTGTGAGCGAGGGATAGTCAAAGTGTGGCACATTGTCATGGCTCAGCTGGTAAAGGTGAGAGAGGTGGGTAGTGGAGGGAGCAGGGCACTGGTGGTGATGGATTGGAGGAGGCTGATGCTCTCTCCTATGTAGCTCCCCAGACCATCCCAGAGCAATCGCATTACAGTCACCAGAAGGGCAGTCCTAAAGAGCTGAAGGGGAAAGCCCCCAGCAAAGGTGGCCAGTTGGAGTTGGTGGAGGGTCAGGGTCCATGGGACCTTCGTTGTCATGGAGGTGGCAATAGAAGACTGCACTCTGACATGACATATTATATGGGCTCACGATATTTTAACAGCGTAGAGATAAAGCACCTTTTTCTTTTCCAGAATATTCTACCCCCATTCTGGCATGGGGTAAGGGGATGAACAAACTCACAATGGTTTTTCTCCTTACTCTCTGATGAGAGCATTGGCTGTCTTGAATGTTCACACACACACAATATTCTTGCAGACTTGGAACCCCCTGGCCCTAGTGCATGCTGGTGAGATATCATTTATGCCAGGAGCACAGGACCATAGTGAGAAACTGTTGGCCTGGCTGGTGGATTTTTTCTCACCAATCTTGCCACCTAGTCTAACCAGCTTTTGCAGGCACAGGGATGCCCTAGGTGCCCACTGGATCCTGGTAAGGAGCTGGGGATGGAGCACTTGACCTTTCACTTTCTAGCAGCAGAGAATGCTGAATTCTGTCCCTCTCTGGTACCCCAGGAAGATGGGGCCTGCCTCAGCCACAGAACCACCAGGAACAAGTCCTCTCCCTACTCACATTCTTCCTTCACTGGGGAGACAGCTCTCGAGAGAGGGAGGCCTCAACTCCACAGGCCTTCTTAGAGCAAAAGTAAAGTCACCTTAGTTAAATACCAAGTGAGTACTAATAGTGGATTGGTGGAATGTGGCTTTGGAATTCATCTAAAGAAGCCTCCAGCTTTGGCCCTTGAATGAGTCACAGTCTGAGCTGAAGACAGGCTGAAATCAGAGACATCTTTTCTTGCAGACTCTCAATGGCCACGAGGGAGCTGTGAAGTGTCTGTGCTTTGACCAGTGGCATCTTCTCTCGGGAAGTACTGATGGCCTGGTCATGGCCTGGAGCATGGTGGGGAAGTATGAGCGATGTCTCATGGCCTTCAAGCATCCAAAGTACGTACTGGGAAAGCCCTATCTGATAAATGCAGTGCTCCCTCCTTTTCCTGTCACAGCCTGGACTTCAATTTGGGGCAGATCAGTCCCTTCTGCTGCCTCCTGACTTTTAGTCCCCTCTGCTCCTCACCCATTTCTGTTTCCCTCTTCCTCTACCTGTTACCCATTTCCCCCTACCACCCTCTGTTTGGCCAGTCCCAAATAACAATACTAGATGTGGATTTTGAGAAGTGTTTGAAATGTTATACTTACGACACGTGATATATCTGTTACCTACCAAACCTATGAATGTTCACGGAACCGTCCCAAATAATGCCAAACTCACTAAAATTAAAATTCTTGGAATTGGTCTTTACTCCAGGAAACTTGTGTTCACAGAAACTTAAAATGATCAAGAGACCAAGGTTTAAAAATAACAAAGGGCTTAAAGAAGGAGCTTACTTAAAGTCTGTGGGCTAGATTGTATTCCAGGACAGCAAATGGATTTCATTTTACAATTCCAGTCCCAATTTAGTGGTGGCGGCTGCTTAGAGCCATTTGAGAAGCAGTCTGAGGTCACATCTGGGCTATGTGGTCAGTTAATGGTTTTGCCATGGCCATAATTTTTACAGGCTACTCTCTGTCACTCCTGTACTACATGAATAATTCTTCTTCTTCCGAGTGCAGTATAAACAGTTTAAGGGAGAGAAATTGATTAAAAGAGTTAATGGATATTCCAGGGATAGTTATTCAGTAAAATATGGCCCTAGATTTCCTTATACCCTCATAAGAACCTCTTGAACAGGCACACTGACTTTGTGGGAGGTGAAAGGGGATTTGGAGAGAGATATATATATATCGGGGTGCCAAAAAATGTATACACATGACTTATATTCATCTTTTGTTATTGGTGTATATTGAATATTATAATTTTAGTACAGTTTTTTTCCTTTCTTAAATGTGTATACATATTTTTGGTACCCTCTATATATGGTCTGTGGCATATGACTGCGTTATTGATGAGTGGGTGCTGGGTAGGGCCTGTGTTCAGTGATTTATCCAACCCTATCAGTAAGTCTCATAGCATGTCATCTGGATTATCCAACCTTGACCTCAAGAAGGGATGCAAACTTATGATGTCACCTGAAAATTGTAACTATATATTTTTAAAACCTTCCAAGTATAATTCAGTAGAATTTAGTTTAAGTGTTGAAAAATAATTTGTTCCCAGCAAACCCAGCAGTTTTGTCACTATTCCATCAATCCATGAGCCTCCCGCTATCTGTCTCAGCTATGAGACCTTCTTAAACCATTCTCACTCCTATTGAATGACAGCCCCAACACACCATTCATGTTGTTCTTGATAACTTCCACAGTTACAGCAAATCCATAGACATCTGGAGGACATGGTCAATGCTCTTGTTTATAGGGCTCCTCCTCCCACTCATCTATTGTAGTGCTATATATATGTAAGTGCTCCAAGCTTTATTTTCTTTCTTTCTCCTTGAGGTTAATTTGACCTTTTAAAAAAGATTTTTATTAAAATATAGCTAACATACAATATTATATTAGTTTAGGCATACACCATAGTCATATAACATTTATATACCTAAAGAAGTGATCACCACGATAAGTCCAGCAACCATCTGACACTGTATCATGCTATCACAACATTATGCTGTACATTACATCCCCATGACTCATTTGTTTTATACCTGGAAATTAGAACCTCTTATTCCCCTTCACCTTTTCCTCCCTTTAAAATTTTTTCAATTACAGTTGACAATCAATATTATTTTATGTTAATTTCAGGTGTATACATAGTGGTTAATATTTATATAATTTAAAAAGTGATCCCCCTGACTAGTCTAGTCCCCACCTGGCACTATACATAGTTATTACCATATTATTGACTATATTCCCTATGCTTTGCTTTACATCCCCATGACTATTTTTTAACTACCAATTTGTGCTTCTTAACCCCTTCACCTTTTTTACTATGCCCCCAACCCCCTCCCATCTATCAGCCTGATAAATCTAGCACCCATCTGACATCATACATAGTTATTACAATATTATTTACTATACTCCTCATGCTATATCCTACATTCCCATGACTACTGTGTAACAACAACCAATTTGTACTTCTTAATCCCTTCCCCTTTTCACCCACCCTTCCAACCCCCTCCCATCTGGCAACCATCAAAATGTTCTCTGTTTCTAAGAGTCTGTTTCTGTTTGTTTGTTTATTTTGTTCTTTAGATTCCACACATAAGCAAAATCACATTGTCTCTGTCTTTCTCTGTCTGACATACTGCACTCAGGACAGTATACTCCAGGTCTATCCATGCCACCACAGGTGACAAGAACCCAATCTCTTCCATGGCTGAGCAATATTCCATTGTATATATGTACCATCTCCTCTTTAGTCATACATGCATCGATGGACACCCAGGCTGCCTCCACATCGTGACTATTGTAAACAATGCTGCAATGAACATATGGATCCACACGCCTCTTCAAAGTAGCATTTTGGTTTTGTCAGATAAATAGCATGAAGTAGGATTACTGGGTCCTTTGTGACAGCTTTTGTTTTAAAGTCTATTTTGTCTGGTATAAGTATTGCTACTCCAGCTTTTCTTTCTTCCTTTTTTTTTTTTTTCATTTCATGACATATCTTTTTCCATTCTTTTACTTTCAGTCTGTGTGTGTCTTTCAATCAGAAGTGAGTCTCTTGTAGGCAGCATATGTAAGGGTCTTGTTTTCCTATCCATTCAGCCTCCCCATCTTTTGATTGGAACATTGAATCCATTTACATTTAAAGTAGTTATTGATAGATAGTAGTTATTGCCATTTTATTATTCATATTTTTTATTTTTATTTTTTGTCTTAAAAAAGTCTTTATAACATTCCTTATAATTCTGGCTTGGTGGTGATGAATTCCTTTAGTTTTTTCTTGTCTGGTAAGCTATTTATCTGTGCCCCAAATCTAATTGATACCTTTCTTGGGTGATCTTGGATGTAGGTCCTTGCTTTTCATCACTTAGAATATTTCATGCCAATCCCTTCTGACCTGCAAATTTTCTGTTGAGAAATCAGCTGACAATCTTATGGGAGCTCCCTTGTAAGTAACTGCTTGCTTTTCTGTTGTTGCTTTTAAGATCCTTTCTTTGTCTTTAATCTTTGGCATTTTAATTATAATGTGTCTTGGTGTGGGCCTCTTTGGGTTCATCTTGTTTGGGACTCTGCACTTCCTGAGCTTGTATGTCTATTTCCTTTGCTGGGTTAGGGAAGTTCCCCATTATTATTCTTTTAAAAAGGTTTTCAACTTCTTTCTCTCTTCTTCTTCTTCTTGTACCCCTATAATGCGAATGTTGGTTCACTTGATGTTGTCCCAGAGACCCCTTAAACTCTCCTCATTTTTTTGGATTCTTTTTTCGTTTTGCTGTTCTCATTGGATGTTTTCTGCTACCTTATCTTCTAAATCACTGATTTGATCCTCTGCTTCATCTAATCTACTGTTGATTCCCTCTAATGTATTGTTCATTTCCATTATTGTATTCTTTATTTCTGACTGGCTCATTATGTTTTCTATCTCAATTGTTATGTTTCCTATCTCTTTGTTGAAGTTCTTCCTAAGATCATTGAGCATACTTATAAATAGTGTTTTGAACTCTGCATCTGGTAGTTTGCTTGTCTTTATTTTGTTTAGTTCTTTTTCTAGAGCTTTGTTTTGTTCTTTAATTTCAGACATGTTTATTTGTCTCCCCATTTGGCTGCCTCCCTGTGTTTGTTCCTATGTACTAGGTAGATCTGCTATGTCTCCCAGTCTTAGTAGAATGACTTTTTGTGGTAGGTGTCCTGTGGGGCCCAGTGCTGCAGTCTCTCTGGTCACCTGATCTGGGTGCTCCAGGAGTGTCCCTTGTGTAGGTTGTGTGTGCCCTCCTGTTATAGTTTAGTCTTGGTTGCTATTGGCACTTCAGTGGGTGAGATTGACCCTCAGGCTGACTGGTGAGATTTGGCCTTGTCCACAGCTTCCAGGCTGCTGGTAAGGGGCTTACCCCATGAAGCTGGATTCACCCCAGTGGGCTTTGGTGCTTGCTAAGTTCACCCTTTGGGTGTGCTGGTCATGGGGCTAATAAGGTGATGCTGTGCTGTGGTCTGAAGCCAACTTCCAGGTATGTTGGTTCTGGGTCCACTTGGGAGGTGCTCTGGGGCAGGCCCAGGTCATCCACTACCTGTGACTTGCTGGGGACTACCTGGTAGGAGGTACAAAGCTATCCATGCTTGGTCATTCCCTGTGCTGGAACTGGAGGCATGTGGGAGAGGCCACACTTTGAACTGAGGATGGCTGCCCCCAATACCAGGCCTGGTGTAGCTCCATAAAAAGTCTAGGATACCCTGAGGCCTGCTGCTGCTTGACAGCTCCCATAAGGCTCAGCTGCTGATAGAATTGTGCAGTGTGCGAGTTGGGTGAGGCGGGGTCTCAGGGCATCACCAGGGTGGGACTAGTGTTCACCAGGTTAATGTAGATTGTGTTTTGGTGTCAGTGCTGAGCCTGCAGCTACTCAGCAAAAGTCTTGGAGCACACCAAGGATAGTTGCAGCCTACCTGGGGCCCACGGACTCCCAAGAATTATCCAAGAAAGAGTGCAATGCAGGTGGGGCTGACTGTCCCCTGAGAAAGTGCTTTAGGCATTGAGGGAATTGGATGGCCGGGGTCCCAGGGAGTCACCAGGCTGGAGCGAATGGGTGGAGTGAACAGAGTTTACCAGGACAATTCAGATTCAGATTTGGCTGTGTTGGGGGAGGGCTCAACACAGGAAAGATGGCACCCATCTGCTGGCTTCATGGGAGGAGGATTCTACATAGGGAAATGGCAACTGTCCCTTCAGTCCTCATTCTGAAGCCACACAACACAGTCTCTCCCATATATCTCCGACTCTACCCAAGTAACCGTCCCTCTGCTGGAGCCCAGGGTGAGTGCCTGTGAGTGTGTGAGTCTGTGCACAGGCCCTTTAATAGGATGTCTAGGTTTCATGCAACCTTCTGTCTTATCTGGATGGTTGGAATCCCCACAGTTTTTTATAGCTAGATGTAGGGGCTTCTCTTCCTGGCACTGGTATTCCACACTGGGGAGCCCTGTGTGAGACTGGGGTCCCTTGATATTTTTTGGGGGGGACCTCCACAACTGAGATTTCTCTCCTAATTCTCAACCCCCACATACAGATGTTGGGCTGGCCCATCTTGTGCCTCTGCCTCTCTTACAATGTTCGACATGGCTTCTTCTTGATCTCTTCAATTATAGGACTTCTGTTCAGCTGGAGTTCAGATGGTTCTCCAGGTTGATTTTTCTATAATTTAGTTGTAATTTTAATGTGGTCTTGGGAGAAGGCAAGCACAGAGTTTATCTATTCCACCATCTTGGATCCAGTCATGTCTTCTTTTTCCTTGTTTATCTTGTCTAGTTGATGTACCTATTATTTAAAGTATGGTATTGTAGTCTTTATTTATGATTCTTGAGTTGTCTATTTTTCCCTTTAGTTATGTGACTCTTGCCTCATGTATTTTGAGACACTGTTGTGAGGTAAATATGCATTTATAATTGTTATATCTTCTTGATGAATGCACCTTTTTGCCATTATATAATGTGATTTTTAATTTTATTAACAATTTTGTCTGCAAGTCTATTTTATGTGATATTAGTATAGTTACTTCAATTCTCCTTCGGTATGTAGTATCTTTTTCCATTCTTTTATTTTTAACCTTTTTGTGTTTTTGATTCTAAAGTGAGTGTCTTAAAAAGCATATAGTTGAATCATTTTTTTTTAATTGGGAAATTGGGGGGATGGGAACAGCGCTGGGGAATTGGGGGAAGGGGAACAGACAAGTTGCTGTCCTTTTGTTTTTCAGTCTAGTTGTGGAGGACGTTGCTTCACTGGCCCAAGTTGGCACCCTCATTGCACTCTTCCCGGGGGAGGCAGAGATCAGTCGCCTGCTTCTGGACGGCCGCTCACAGTGGCTGCTGGCTGCTCACGCTGGCTGCTGGCTACATACGGTAGCCCATGGCAACCCACTGCAGCAGGGACTGCAGCCTACGCCGTCGCTGGCGACTCATGGCAGCCCAGCTCCAGGTTGAGCTGTTGTTCAGCATCTTAGCTGCAGAGGGCAGTGTCACTGGCCCTCACATGTGGGATCCAAACCGGGGCCCTCTGGCGTCCCAAGCCAGTTCTTAACCATCGCGCCACTCTGCCGGCCCGAATCATGTTGTTTTTAATCCTTTCTTTCCATCTCTGACTTTTATTTGAATAGCTTAATTGATTCATATTTAATGTAAAAAAAAACCTTATTCTATCATGTTGCTATTTGTTTTATATACCGTATTTCCCCATGTATAAGATGCACCTTAATTTTGGGGCCTGAAATTTGAAAAAAAAATTACATAAAGTTATTGAACTCAAGTTTTATTCATCATAAAATTCACACAACTCCTCCTCACTGTCAAAATTCCCAACCATTAGCTTGTCCTCATCTGTGTCTGATGACGAATCACTGTCTTCATATATTGCCTCTCATGGCCTTCTTCTGCCGTGGCTTTTTCAGTAGGGTTTTTTCTTCCCGTAGCCAGTCTTGGATTGTTTTCTCAGTTGGAGGAGGATCATATACCGGTAACAAGTACAAAACAATGAGCACAAAGAAAAGAATGGCGAAAAAGGGGGAAACGCAAGTAAAAATATCTACAACAATGAGTGCAAAAACAAGTGCGAAAAAAGTGGGAAATGCAAGTAAAAAAATCTACAACCACTGTATAAGATGCACCCAGTTTTTAGACCCCACATTTTTCGGAAAAAAGGGTGCGTCTTATACATGGGAAAATACGGTAGTCTTATATATCTTTTTTTATTCCTCAACTATTTTATTATGGCCTTCTTTTGTGTTAAATGGATATTTTTTTAGTGTGTTATTTTAATTCCCTTGTCTTTTTTTCCCAATCTATATTTGAGCTATTTTCTTAGTAGTTGCCCTGGGGATTAAAATTAACATCTTAATTTATAATAATCTAGCTCACATTAATAACAACCAAATTTCAATAGTATACAAAAATTTATATAGTATACAAAAAATAGTATACAAAAATCCCCTCTCCTTTATACTCTTATTGTTATTAATTAAATCTTTATATCCTATGTATCTGTTCTTGTAGACTTGTAATCATTGTTTTATGAAGTTGCCTTTTAAATGACATAAAAAATAATTATAAATAAAAAATACATATATATTCTCTTATATTTATCTAGGTAGTTACATTTACCAATGCTCTTTATTTCTTCATGTGGATTTGAATTGCTACCTAGTATTCTTTCATTTCAACCTGAAGGACCATTTCATGTCAGGTAGGTCTGCTAGTGACAAACTCTCAGTTTTTCTTTATTTGGGAATGCCTTACTTTCTCTATTTTTGAGGACAGTTTAGGTGGATTGATAATTTTTGTTTATTATTATGTGTTCCTTTCAGTACTTTAAATATGTTATTTCATTGCCTTCTGGCTTCCACAGTTTTTGAGGGTTTCTGATGAGAAACCAGTTATTAATATTATTGAGGATCCTTTTTTTAATGTGATGAGCTACTTCTTTCTTGCTGCTTTCAATATTCTCTGTCTTTGACTTTTAATCGTTTGATTATATATTTTTAGGTGTGGATCTTTTTGAGTTGATTTTAATTAAAATTTGCTGAGCTTCTTGGATGTATAGATGATTTTTTCACCATATTTGGAAAGTTTTTGGTCATTATTTCTTCATATTTCCTTTCTGCCCTCTTTTTTCCTCTCATTCTTGGAATTTTATTATGCATATGTTGATGTTTGATGATGTCACACAGGTTTCTGAAGTTCTATCCACTTTTCTTTATTCTTTTCCTTCCTGTTCTTTAGACTGAATAATCTCAACTGACTTCTCTTCATATACTTTTCTCGTCTGCCTCCTTGAATCTGCTGTTGCGCCCCTCTAGTAAATTTTCATTTCAGTTGTATTTTTCAACTCCAGAATTTCAATTTGGATCCTTTTATAATTTCTAACTCTTTACTGATATTCTCTATTTGGTGAGACACTGTTTTAATACTTTCCATTAGCTTTTTGTACATATTAAAATATTTGATTTCGAGTCTTTTTCTAGAAAGCTCAACCATTGGGCTTCCTTGGGGACAGTTTCTTCTTCTTTTTTTTTTAATTGGGGAATTGGGGGATGGGAACAGGGCTGGGGAATTGGGGGAAGGGGAACAGACAAGTTGCTGTCCTTTTGTTCTTCAGTCTAGTTGTGGTGGACGTTGCTTCACTGGCCCAAGTTGGCACCCTCATTGCGCTCTTCCTGGGTGAGGCAGATCAGTCGCTGGCTTCTGGAAGGCTGCTCACAGAGGCTGCTGGCTGCTTACGCTGGCTGCTGGCTACACACAGTAGCCCATGGCAACCCACTGCAGCAGGGGCTGCAGCCTACACCGTCGCTGGCGACTCATGGCAGCCCAGCTCCAGGTTGAGCTGTTGTTCAGCATCTTAGCTGTGGAGGGCAGTGTCACTGGCCCTCATATGTGTGATCCGAACTGGGGCCCTCTGGCGTCCCAAGCCAGCTCTTAACCAATGCGCCGCTTGGCCGGCCTAGGGACAGTTTCTATTGATTACTTTTCCCCTGCCTATGGGCCATACTCTCTAGTATCTTTTTATGCTTTATAATATTTTGTTGAATACTGGAATTTGAATATTTCATTTTTATTATTAAATTTATTGGAATAATATTGGTTAGTAACATTATATAAATATCACATGTACAAATTTATAATACAACATATGTATACTCTATTATGTGCTCACCACTCAAAATCTAGTGTTCTTCCATCACCTTGTATTGATCCCCTTTACCCTCTTCATCTTCCCCCCACCCTGTTCCCCTCTAGTAACCACCATTCTCTTGTCTCTATCTATGAGTTTGATTTTTTGTTTATCCACTTGTTGCTTTTTGTTATGTATCCACATATGAGTGAAATTATATGGTTCTTGTCCTTTTCTGCCTGACTTATTTCACCTAGCACAATACTCAAGATCCAACCATTGTTGTCGCAAATGGCAATATTTCATCTTTTTTATGGCTGAGTAGTATTTCACTGCATATATGTACTACATCTTCTTTATGCAATCATCTGTTGAAGGACAATTGGGTTGTTTCAATGTCTTGGCTATTGTAAATAATGCTTCAGTGAACATATGGGTACCTATATCTTTATGAAATAGTGTTTTCAAATTTTGGGGTAGATACCCAGAAGAGGGGTTGCTGGGTCATATGGTAGCTCTATTCCTAAGTTTTTGAGAAACCTCCATACTGTTTTCTATAGTGACTGCACCAATTTACATTCCTACCAGCAGTGCACAAGGGTTGCCTTTGCTCCACATCCTCTCCAATACTTGTTATTTCTTGTCTTATTGATAGTAGCCATTCCAATGGATGTGAGGTGATATCTCATTGTGGTTTTGATATGCATTTCCCTTATAACTAGTGATGTTGAGCATTTATTAATGTATCTGTTGGCCATCTGTATGTCTTCCTTGGAAAAGTGTCTATTCCAGTCCTCTGCCCATTTTTTATTTTATTGTTTTTAAATTTATTATTTTTTCTCTGCCTAGTTTTTTAAATTGGATTGTTTATTTTTTTTTCTGGTTGAGTTGTATGAGTTCTTTATAAATTTTTGATATTAGCTCCTTATTGGAGGTATTATTTGCAAATATCTTCTTCCATTCAGTTGATTGGCTGTCTTGTTGATGGTTTCTTCAACTGTGCAGAAGCTTTTATTTTTGCCCTTACTTCCCTTGCCTTTGGGGTCAAGTTTATAAAGACCCCTCTGAGACCAAGGTTCATAAGTTTAGTGCCAGTGTTTTCTTCTATATATCTCATTGTTTCACGTCTTATATTTAAGTCTGCAATCAATTTTGAGTTAATTTTTGTGTATGATGTCAGATAGCAGTCTAGTTTCATTCTTTCACATGTGTTTTTCCAGTTTTCCTAACAGCATTTATTGAAGAGGTTTCCCATTCTTCATTGTATGTTTTTGGCTTCTTTGTTGAAAATTAGTTGCTCATATATGTATGGGTTTATCTCTGGGCTCTCAGTTCTTTTCCATTGGGTTGTGTGTCTGTTTTTTCTGACCATACCATGCTGTTTTGATTATTATAGCTTTGTAGTATAGTTTGAAGCCAGGGATTGTGATATTTCTGGCTTTGTTCTTTTTTTCTAAGGGTTGTTTTGGCTATTCAGGGTATTTTGTGGTTCTATACAAATTTGAGGATTTTTTTGTTCTATTTCTGTGAGAAATGCGGAGACTTTGATAGAGATTGCATTAAATCTATATATTGCTTTAAGTAATATGGCCATTTTAACCTTGTTAATTCTTCTAATTTATGAACATGAAATATCTTTCCATTTCTTTATGTCTTCTTCATTTCTTTCAACAGTGTCTTGTAGTTTTTAGTGTACGTGTCCTTCGCCTCTTTTGTTAAGTTTATTCCTAGGTATTTTATTCTTTTTGTTGGGATGTAAATGGGATTATTTTCTTCATTTCTCTTTCTGTGATATTTCATTGTTATTATATCGGAATGCAACAGATTCTTGTATATTGATTTTGTATCCTGCAACTTTACTATATTTACTTATTGTTTCTAATAGCTGTTGTTATTGTTGTTGTTGTTGTTGTGTGTGTGTGTGTGTATAGTCTTTATGATTTTCTGTATATAGAATCATGTAATTTGCATATAGTGGTAGTTTTACTTCTTTATTCCCAAATTTGAATGCCTTTGATTTCTTTTTTTTTGGGGGGGGGGAAATTATTTATTTCATTCTATGGGGTTTAGACAAGTAATTTCACATTTCATTTTAAGTCCAGGGTCAGGAAACACTTCTTTTACAACCAGCATTAACAGAGATAGATCACCATGTCAATTAAATATTTAAATACAGAGATCAGTGTTTTAAATGGATTTCTATAAATAACATTATTACCAGGAAAACACACATAATACAGTTCACTCTGGATTTACAGCCTTAATTTATTCAAATATTTAAAGAAACTCATCTTCTGAAAATTTTCTCATTTAAAAAACACATTGTGAGAATGGGTTCAAGGATTGAGAAAGCAATTGGTACTGAGCAATTCACAAACATGACATATAAACATGACATTTTTAAGGTTTAAACAAAGACTGCACGTTGGCAGCACAGAGGGTGGTCTTGCTTGTCACACTCTCCTATGGAGCATGGACGTTTCATATTTCATAGTTTCTGAATTTCCTCAGGAGTTCCAAAGGGGCATCCCCAGACCAGCGGAAATGAAGGTGCGAACAGTTCATATCTGAAAAACTTGAAGGATCTGGATTTTGTGGGGAAAATGACTTCTCCAGGGACTCAGATTCTTTTTGCTCCATTTTCTCGGTGGTTGAACCCAGCTCCTCTTTCTTTATTTCTCTTTGCTTGTTCCACTCTTCATTTTTGACCTTGTTGGGATGAGTCTGGTCAGGTTCTTCCAGCATCAGGTCTTTTTTTACTTCTGACAGCCCAGTGCATTGACATTTTCACCGAGTCACTCAAAGCTTTCCATTGCTGGAATGGCATCGACCCCTGGCTCCTCCGCCAGTGGTCATAGCGGGCTCGGTTCTCTTCATTAGTCAGAATATCCTTTGCCTTCTGCAGTTTCTGAAAAGTCTCCACAGCTTTGGAGTTTTCAGGATGCTTGTCAGGATGACATTCCAGGGCTCTGAGATTAAATTCGGTCAGGATTTGTTCAACCGAAGACAGCTCATTACATCCCAGTAACGTGTAGTAATCTTCTGTCTCTTCTGATCTGTAATTCAGTATTGCGTCCATTTAGGTCACTAAATCAGCTCTTCTTCCACCCCCACCCCCACCCAGCGCCCTCAGCTGCGTGCCTCCGGGGCTGTTGGCCTGGTTGCGGCAGTGGCCTGCGGAGTCGCTCCTTCCCTCCTGTCTGTCCCTGGGTCCGCGGCCCACCTGGGCAGCCTTGCGCTTTACGCAGCCCGCCTTTGATTTCTTTTGCTTGCCTGGTTGCTGTGGCTAGAACTTCCCATACTATGTAGAATACCAGGGGTGAGGGTGGGCATTTTGTCTTGTTCCTGATATTAGAAGAAATGGTTTCAGCTTTTCATCACTGAGCACGATATTAGGTGTGGCTCTGTCATACATAGCCTTTATTATGTTGAGATATGTTCCTTCTATACCCACTTGGTTGAAAGATTTTATTATAAATTGGTGTTATACCTTATCAAATGCTTTCGTTTTGCTTCTATTGATTTGATGATATGATTTTTATCTTTTATTTCATTAATGTGGTATATCACCTTGATTGTTTTACAGATATTAAACCATCCTTGCGTTCACACTTGATTGTGATATATTATCCTTTTAATGTATTGTTGTATTCAATTTGCTAGTGTTTTGTTTAGGATTTTTTGCATGTATGTTCATCAGAGATATTGGCCTGTAATTTCCTTTTTTGTGTGTTTTCCTTGCCTGGTTTTGGTATCAGGGTAATTCTGGCCTTGTAAAATGAGTTAGGAAGTATTCCCTCTTCTTCCAATTTGAATATTTTAATATGACAACTCTGGAAATCAAATCTCTTTCATCCCCAGAGATTGTTTTGTTTGTTGCTTACTGTAGTTTTTAGTGTTTGTTTGTTCAGTGTGTCTGTATTTTTTGTGTTGTTTGGCTATCGAAGTCCCAGTTTTATTACCTTGGTTGTACACTAGTGACTGGAAAGAAATTTACTTGAGTGCCTGGGAATAAAATAGCTCCCATTCTTTGTCAAGGGATTATGTATGCCTGTTGAGGGAAATCTTCAACACTCAGCCAGGCAGGTTACAACTCTGCCTAGCTCTTACTTCCTGTTTGTGCAGAACATCAAGGTCAGCCAAGAGTGAGGGCTTAGGGTTATTTCAGTCTTTCCCAAGGAGTGCACAGCCATGTATGTGGTTATATAGAGTCCCAGGAGCACGTATAAGCTTTGAAAAGTCGTATGGACATTTTATTCCCCAGATTTTTCTTCAAAGATTTTTGGTTAGTGTATTGTTTGCCCCAACAGATATTGATTGCCTAAGGCAGCAATGATAAAAATATTTGCCTATGAATGTTTTCAATAAATCCTATCTAGGTAGCAGCTTTAGTTCTTGGTGAGTTTCTAGTAAGGTGAAATAAAGACAAGTTTTTTGAGTCACTCTCCCAGGAAACCACCAGACAGGTCAAATAATTCATTGTGAATGAGATCTGTTCTGTTTTCTCCAATACCAGGAATTCGAACTGTTATTTTTAGGGCTAGCACTGGGCTGGGGAGTTAGGAAAGGGATTATGGTTCTTGTTGAGACTAAGCCATTTTTTCTCGTCTAAGTGCTCCCTGGGTTGCTCCAAGCCTTTGATTACCCAGAGTTCCTAAAATATTGATGACAATTTTGGCCAGTTTTTTCCCTGCTTTTATGGAAGGGCAGAATTTTGGAGTTCCTGTTTCCACCATTTTCAATGACATCACTCTCTGCAGTGTCTTTTGATAAAGAAGGAACAATGAAGGAGACAAATATTTTATTTTTAGGACAGAGATAAAAACTGAAAGGAAATTAGTCTATGTTAAAATCATAATAACCACTATTATGTCGGTACTAAGCTGTTTTTGAAACACCTTCATTAATTTAATCATGACAGTGATTTCCTGAGGCAGAAATCACTATCTGTTTTTCGTAGAAAACTGAAGACTGAGAGGTTAAGTTATTTTCTCAAGGTTGCACAGCCAACAAGTAGTAGAATCAGGTTTTGATTCCAGGTTCTGATCTCAGAGCCTGTGCTTTTTGCCACTAGGCTATAATGATATAGGCTGAATTATGAAACGTCACAGGAATGAATCTATGAAAAGTACAGGCCCAGCTCAGCAAGATAAAAAGAGATATAGAAAGAGACAAACCCTTTTATTGCAAGGCATCTTTCCTAATGTTGGATTCCCCTATTGGTGGACTAAGATGCACTTAGGGTACCAACAAAAGTTATTGTATTTACATCTTAGAAAAAACCTAGAACTTTGTTGGACGTCCTTATGCTTAATTTACACTTTATATCTATCTAGCATCTATCTATCTATCACCTGTTTATCTATCTATCTATCATCTATTTATCATCTACCACATGAAGAGGATTCAAGCCATGTTGGCCTCTTTACTGTTCTTTGAATATGCTAAGCATGCTCCTGCTTTTCAAGGACTTTGTTATTTCTTTTTTGCTAGTGGTTGGGGCCTTGAAAAGTCTTACTCTGGTCCTTGGATCTGACCATGGCCAAGGCCAAATGGTATGATGGGTGTCATTCTTTTAACGTACTGTAGCAATGATCATACTCTGAAACACAAGCCAACACTCACTTTTTCAACAAATATTTATTGAGGGCCTGCTATGGGCTAGGCCCCATGCTGGGCATGCACAGATGAATAAGACATGGGTTGTGCCCAAGAGATTTTGTCAGTATACCTGAAGTTTGTGTATGTGTCTGTGCATATGTGTGTGTGTGTGTGTGTGTGTGTGTGTGTGTGTGTGTGATGGAAACAAGAGATGGTTTTAAGGAAAAAGTAGTACATGAGCTAGTCCATGGATGGAATTAGATGGGTAGAGATGGCAGGGATTGAAGGACTGGTTTTGCATATAAAATCAAACAAATTGGTGGAACGAAATAAACTTTTCAGTATCATTAACAGGAATAAGGTAATTACACTTCTAAGACTTATAATATCTGGAGTCCCACTTTACCCAGCTGTTGTAGGGAGGATTTTGTTAAAGGCATCTGTCTATCTTCTGGGGCCCTTTCTCTCTTCTTGCTGGTCATCACAAAAGGGAACTCATAAATCTTGTACCTGGGAACAATTTTTCACTGAAAGAATGAAAGCCACCAGTTTAACACCCAAAAGAAACTGCTCAAATACCAGATTTTTGCCTCATATAAAGACGGTCATTTTCCTTTTTGTTTTTTTCTTTCTTTATCTAATAAGATTATTTGAAAAGGAGTCAAAACATTAAATAATTCTCAGCATGACTTTTGTAGAAGTCAATAGCTAGGAATCAAATTGTAAGAGAAAAGCATGATTATAAAACAGACCCACCTTCCCCCCCCCCCCCCCCCAAATTGTGGCATAAGCCTTTGTATCTTGCCTCCTTGTGGCACTGTGACCATGCTGCAGGAAAACTAACTGCAGAATGGGAAGAGTACAGCCACGTCTTGAGGTTAGTGGTTTACATCCAGAAGTATAAAATGATGGCAAACATCACTTCAGGGACAGTTATGATCACTGCCTCCCAACCATGCACGAAATACCCTGACCTACAGAAAATGTAGGCAGTTTACCAGAGACCATTACCGCCTGTTCCTCTGCTCCCTTTCAGGGAGGTGCTGCATGTGGCTCTTCTCTTCCTCCGGGTCATCAGTGCCTGTGCAGATGGCAAGATCCGCATTTACAATTTCCTAAATGGGAACTGTCTGAAGGTGATGAAAGCCAATGGCAGAGGTGATCCTGTGCTGTCCTTCTTTATTCAGGGCAACAGGTGGGTGGTAGGTGTGGAGGTGGGAGCCAGGAACAATTCTGTTTGGATGACTTTTTTTCTCTGGGATATCAGCCCTGGATTTGCTGGCAGTAGGAGAGAGTGGCTAAAACTGGGCTCCCTTCCAGTTGTGGCTGGAGGACAGTAATAGTTTTATGGGGGACTAATTGGACTTTGCACCCAACTTAGCAATCAGGGTTCACATTATTCTTCATTTGTTCTGACTGTCTGGGCTAATCATGCAGTGAGTGCAATACGGCTTTGCTGCAGGGACCGTAGTTCAGCATGGCCCTGGTTGGTCCCTGAGCATGCATTCCACTGTCAACGAGCTCCACCAGCTGTTTCTAACGCTTCACTTCTGATGCAGAGACCTACAGGAGGGTGGAGATGGCAGTATCAGGAGGTCCAGTGTCCAGTGGGGGCAGTACTGAGCAGATGAGTTTCTAGAAACCAGAACCATGACTAAGCTAATTGAATATTATATTGTGTTTGTTATGTGCTAGGTTCAAGGTGATATTATGTGGAAATACCTAAATAGAATTATCTTTTAAATTCTACCACAGGCTCACTTGAGACATCAGTTAATCTCCTGAACCATATTGCTTTCCCTTTAATAAAACTTTACTATTTCCCATCTTAAAGGGGTTGGGCTGGTAATAAGTCTCGCTAAATAAACACTTTTCAGTTACAAGGTAATAATAATGTTGTTAAGAAAATAATCACCTCTGACTTTTTCTCATTCATGGCATCTGAAGAGAGAAAATTTCTTTTTGGATTGAGTACAAATTAGTCTGAAAGAGGTTTCTAATTGCAGTGAATCCCTAAATTTCATTCCAGTGTTTCCAACCAAGACAAGTCTCTCTTTCAGAGAGTTTGCATGAACAATTAAGGTCTTAAAATTGTAGCCCTTTGGAGCAGAAATGAACCTATGCATAGTCTTTCTGTTTCTTGTTTATAGTTAGAGGAGATCTAGGCAGAGTGGGGAAAGCAGCTTGCTCTGTCAACTCTGGGAACAACAGAAACCAATGGGTGGGTGGGGGCAGTTCTTGGGGGGCCCAGGTTTGAAACTCCTTTCCTACCAGGGTATAAAAGTGGGAATTAGGGAAGATGGGAAGCATCCTGCTTTATAAAGAACAAATGTTCTGTCTAAATGTAGAGCATGCACAGAGACTCTGGAGTGATGGAGTGAAGAGGAGAGAACAGGAGGGTCACTGAGGGAGGGAAGCCCTCTCCATCAAAGAGTTTTCCACATCCCTATCACAGCAATAGAAATATGGTGTTTGGATGCTGTGCTTAGAAAAAGTGAATTTCAAGACCACTGTGTGCAGAGTACCTAAGCATTCTGCTTTGTGCATCCTTAGGTACTTGGCACTCACTCTAAGAACAGAAATTAATTTAAAAATATTTCAACTTGAGAAACAACGTAATCAGAACATATGTGCCCTGTTCACATTTAGTCTTTAAAGAAAACAGCTACAGAGTTGATGAGCCCAGCTGCATGGCATGCTGTCGCTACTCTAGACCTTTCAAGGACCTACACCACACTATACAGGCATTTCCTGGGGAATTGTCCCTTGACTTCAGAATTGGACAGGACAGTAGTTGAAGTGCATATTTGGAGGCCAGGCAGTGGCGGCCTCCAAGCTCCTTTTGTGGGCAATCTTGTTGTTTTGGTTCCAGGATGTTGATCAACACGGAGAGCAATATTCTCATGTTCCAGTTTGAGAATATAAACTGGCAGTACTCCCTGGAACGGCCCAAGCAAAAGAAGAATAAAGAGGAGGCCAGGGAAGAAAACAGCCTCACAGAAGTCCTCTCCAAGTCTAGCACTCAGGCTTACAGCCTGGGGGACTCCATATCCAGTAAACAAATGGTGGTCCAGGAATCCCTGTTAACTAAACCTCACCAGTCCTGTGTTCTCCTGAAGGCAGCCACATTACCAACAGGTAAGAGAGCTGACTCCCAGACCATCTCAGTAGTACCCAGTGGAGCAGGTGACAGGCTGCCGGGACTAGTTACTTTGTGGGATATTTTGGCCAGTGGTTTCATGATGATATAAATCCTTACCTTTAAGGAAAATGTGAGCCATTCTCTTTGATTAGCCAATTGTTAGCCATCTCAAGGGAACCTCCTGATTTTCAAGCCTAAGTTTTCAGACTTACCGTACTAGAATCTTTGTACAGCAGCTAACACTAGTCCTTTATAATTGTCATTAAAACAAAAAAGAAGTAACCAACACTCTCCGGCCATGCCCCTGATTCAAACATATCGTACATAATTATTTTCTTAGGACAGAGGGAAGATACTATTATGCTGCAGAAAAATGTTCTATGCAGAATGTATTATCTTTAGACCCCCAATTGATAACATGTGTACCTGAAAAATATTAGTTATAAAGCAGATACATCTGCTTTATGTATGTATGTGTGTAGGTGTGTGGGGAGTGGCATGGCTCATGCCATTTATAAGACATACAAAGAACAAATTATGTGGGGGCTGGAGTAGCTAGGCTCCTTTCTTTTACCTGCCCTGTATTTAGCGTGTGAAATTGGACCCACAGATCAATAGATCACCATCCAGTGTATTACACTATGAATGGTCAGCTAAGAGGACCAAGAGTTTCAGATAATGCTTAGAACTTAATAATCAGTAGGAAAAGAGGGTAGGAGGGGAGTAAGGAAGTGATCTAATCTTCCTGGTTTCACACAATAAACAATAAGGTGATGGTTCAGGTTAAAACCAGTCAAATTATCAGCTATTATTACATATTATACATTATTCAGACCTAATTTAATTATATAATTACTATGGTTTCCTCCTCAATCTTAATTTAGCAGTGTCAACAGAGGCACCTCAAAGTCAAGGAAAGTCAAGATCACCTGGAAGAGATGGCAGGAAGAGAGCGAGTCCTGTTTCTAAAGAGGCAAATGGTATGGATGTTGGGCAGAAGAGTTTGGAAGCAAAATCCTTCATAGGATATAAGATGAATGGTGATACTTTATTCTGAATCAGTCTCAAGATCTAACATGTGTTCTCTCTTGCTCTGTCTCTCTCTCTGTCTCTCTCTCTGTCTCTCTCTCTCTCTCTCTCTCCCTCTTTCTCTTCAGTCTAGTTTTTCAGCAGGTCAATAACTGCTTATCTTTGAGAATTCAGAATGGATAAAATGCCTGGCTTTTCCTAAGAGTGATTGGTTTTCCTTAATTGTCTCTTTACTTACTTGAGGGAGCAGAATGAGAACCTTTGTAAGAACTAAGTTCCCAGTTTGGGGCGCACAGCCTGCCTCCCTTCCCTGCGATTCAGCCTCCACTTCTTGGACTGTTGTGTCATCAGTCTGAGTAATGGGCACAGCAGAAGAGAGAAGAGGCAGTTAGGGTTGATTGCAGAGGGCATTTTAGGGGATTTCATGAGGGAGGAGATGGATTTAGGGGTGGGTACTATGTATGTGAGATAAGGAGATAAGGGAGAGAGATGGGGAAGAGGCTTTTAAGAAGAGTTACTGGATATCACAAATGGTGTTTTTGTGTTTTTGAGAGACTTTGGTAAAGACTTAAAATATCTTTCAAATAGTTTTGGCTAATATAATAGTGTTTCTTTGAATCAAACTCCCTGCAGAGACCAGCTTCAAGGTGAGAGTAAAATAATTAAGTTTTAGGTGAGCTTTACTAACAGTGGGCATCCTTGTATGTACCTATGAGTATGTCTGTGTACTTGTGTAGGTATACGTGTAGGGTAAAGTCCTACGGGTGGCATTGCTGAGCCAAAGGATAACTGCATTTAAAAAGTAGAAAGATATTGCCATGGTTGTCCTTTAAAAATAATGTATCAATTTACCATCCTATCAAGAATGCATGAGAGCTCCCACTGCACTCATGCCAACAATGGGTGTTATCTATCCTTTATAACTTGCTCCTATGATAAGTAAAAATGGTATTTGCATTTCTTTAACTAACAAACTAAATGTCTATCAGTGGGTAATGAGTAAGTAGATAATAAAAAAATCCATACTATGCAATATTATGCAACAGCTAAAAGTAGTATTATGAGGATCTGTATATATTGACTTGGAAAGAGATTGAGAATACATTATGATATGAAAATTGACAAGTTAATGAACAATGAGCCATCACAATTCTTTTTTATAAAAGGAAAAAAACTGTGTGTTTTGTCACACATGTACACATACACACACAAACACCCACACACAGAATGGTTTATTCGGGGATTGAAAGGAGAGTGGGGAAGATTTTGACATCTTAATTTTATTTAGTTTTATATGTTTTAATAAAATATAATTTAAGTAACAAAGTAAAAGTCAGGGAGAAATTTGAAGTTTCATTCCATCTTAGTTTGTCCATATACAAACACCTTGGGATAAGACTACTTGGTCAAAGAAAATTATATGCTTAACACATGGTTGCATTTTATTTGCTAGTTATAGATTGGTATAGTTTGGGGTACAATGTTTACTTGCTAGGTCAGACTAGACAAATGATTTCTACTTTTCATAACTCAGTTATTCATTTTGTAAAATGAGAGTAATGCTTTCAGTGTATCCGTGAGATATTGTAGAAATGGAAAGGCCCAAATGAAAGAGATATATAAATAATATATTTGCTCACCTATGAGGTCTGAGAATTAAGTTCGCGAACTCATCGTAGAAAAGGTGCTACATACTTCATTGCTGAATATCACTACAGTCACCTTTGAAGTACCCCCCTTGGGAAGCTATGCACCGACACCAGTGCCTAATCCACCCTTCAAAGCAATTTTGGAACTCTTTTTCTGGAATGGACATCAGTGTTGTTGTCGTATTACACTTGATGTCCTGAATGTCATCAAAATGTCTTCCTTTCAATATTTCCTTTATCTTCGGGTAAAGAAAGAAATCATTAGGGGCCAGATCAGGTGAGTAGGGAGGGTGTTCCAATACTGTTATTTGGTTACTGGCTAAAAACTCCCTCATAGACAGTGCCATGTGAGCTGGTGCATTGTTGTGATGCAAGAGCCATGAATTGTTGGCGAAAAGTTCAGGTCGTCTAACTTTTTCATGCAGCCTTTTCAGCACTTCCAAATAGTAAACTTGGTTAACTATTTGCTCAGTTGGTACAAATTCATAATGAATAATTCCTAATTAATCGTTGCAACAAGTTCGGGAACTTAATTGTCAGACCTTGTATGAAGTTATCCTTGTTAACTCAAGGTCTTCGGCACCGTGGAGATCTTGACCATAACGTAGTGTGACAGAATGAATCTCTGGTCCTTGTCAGCAGCTTTTGGACCCGCTGTTGTAGTTCAGAACATTTTGGGAACTCCAGTTCAGGAATTATCTTTTGCTCATGCTGTGATATTTTGCATTTCCCAGGGGTGACATATTGGGTCATTGGGAAAGTCATGACATATTTTTCTATGTTTTTCAATGCAAAAATGCATCATGACTTTCCCAACGACCCAATATTTTTTTGAAGGTAGTTTTGATTTTGGGAAATGTCCAAAAATCACTTGGAGTCGAATTTGATTAATAAGGTGATCAAATTTTGTGATACAATTTTTGTTTAAAAATAAAGGTACGTTACTATAAATTTATAAGGCCTATTTTGTGTGAATCATAAATGAGGTATGAAGTTTTCAAAAATGTGTGGGACATTGAGATTACATATGTTCCCTCCAAAATATGCATATCTATAGTTTAATACACACTTGCACATCAGTACTAGCATATTTGTTAAAAAGTTGTGTTGAATATTTCATAATTTCTGGTATCACAGATGATTTTTGCCCACATGATGGCATGTCCATTGGGTAACAAAGACCTCAGTTTGCATAGCAGTTAGTGGATTTAATTTTCATGCATAAGTACTTAATGTTTTTCATGGAACACTGATTTGTTGATTTCTTTCTTTCTTTTTTGAAAAACCAGATGATGTGGCAAAAGTACAAAAACAAGGACAGCTGGAAACTCTTGGAGACTTGACCAGTTACTACTCAAAGAAAAAGTCCTGGCAAATCCCTATGTCGCCAGACCGGTTTCTCCTTACTGTTAATGCCTTGCAGCAAGCCCATAATTCAGGAGAGTTTGCCTATCCCCGTAGGCCCCAGACCCAACTCACTGATGTCTGGAGACCTTCAATTTTACACCCAAGGAAGGTCCTGAATTTCAAAGGAAAAGCAGTCCAACGTGCAGTCGATCAGTTGAGAATCAGCAACCCTCCCATAGATGTGAAACAAATCAATATTCCCCTTGAAATTCAGAAGCTGCAGCCCAACTTGAAGAACTCTTTGCAAAGTCCTCGAGTCCAGTCCACCATACCCCAGCCTATGATTATCTGCTCCAGGTTCTCTGGCAGCTTAAAGGGTAAAGACAGAGCAACCAGTTCAACTGATGGGGCAGTGCGTAGCTTCAGACCCTTAACCAGCATGCACACCATTAAACCGAACCGCATGCTGGCTCCGCCAGTGGGCGTGACAACCCAGTCTGTCAAGGAAGAACCACCTTGCTTCCACAAGGCTCTCAATCCTTTTAGATTGAACACTGAATTCATGTTGTTGACTGTGAAGGAGGAGAAAGAGTATGGACAAGCCAAGATGAAAGAATATCAGGCCAGAAAGTTCCTGGGAGGGGTCAATCCAGAAAAAGCCAGCAAAGCTGCATGGATCAGGAAGATCAAAGGCCTGCCTATAGATAATTTCATGAAACAAGGGAAAACGGCAGCCCCTGAACTTGGTCCAAACATATTTATCTGAGCCAGCCTTGGGAAATTACAGTGTCTTACAATAAACAGAAAGCCAAGTGGATGTTGGTGTTTGGCCTTTTATTTTTATTTATTATTTATTTTTATTGTTCCCTGGCAATTAATGTGGGGATTCTTAATTATCTCTCTATAAGCCAAAGAACTGATATTACAAAGTAAGAAAACAGAGGGAGGGTGGGAGAGATTGGCATTTGTATTCCCACTGAAAACCATTCAATGAGACTTATGGAAGCCCAACTTCATGGATAGGGGATGGGAGATGGAGAAGTGATTACTGGAAATTAAATACCACTCATCACTACCAAGTTAGTGATATCATTTTTGCAGCAAATGAACTGATGGGATCGTATCAGAATAATGCATTGGAGTTCCTTGGTATTTTTGCTTGGAAGCCTGATGAAGCTCAGTGAGTTCGGTTAAGAAACTAAAAGGAGAAGCCCTCAGTGGGTTTGACTTTTTATATTTGAGAACACTATGAGTTCGTTTCCTTATCAGGGCTAACTGCTATGGAAGAGAATTAAACACTTATATCGAGTGTGGTGAGGTTTGTACTTACACCTTCTGTAGATGGTATCAGGGTCCAGGCAGGTAATTTAGAAGAGTGCAGCCCACCATGAGGGATATGGCCCATTGGAGAGCTCAAGCCCCATGCAAAGGGGAGAGCTCTCACAGCCTTGGATGCTGTGAGAGAATAAGAAATATATATTGGCCTCTGCCCCTGGTTCCTGGCACAGAGCTCCTGAAACCCTTGTAAATTACTGAGTGATAAGAGCACTAAGAGCATTCCTTATCCTAACGAGGTGACTCTGGGTGGCCCCTGGGTGAGGGCTGGTCATCAGAAAGACCAAGCCATGATTAGAAGCTTGGAATTTTCAGTCCAACTCTCCACTTCTTTAGAGAGGAAAGAGGAGCTGGAGATGGAATTAATGATTGATCATACCTGTGTAAGGAAGCGCCACAAAAACCCCGATAGTAGGGGGTTCCAAGAGCTTCCAGGTTGGTGAACACCTCCACATACTGTGAGGGTGATATAGCCCAACTCCATGAGGACAGAAGCTCCTGTGCTCAGGACCCTCCCACATCTCACCCTATGTGTACCTCTTTATCTGCCTGTTCATTTGTGTCCTTTATCATAGCCTTCAATAAACTGGTAAGTATAAGTATTTCCCTGAGTTCTGTAAGCTGCTCAAGCAAATTAATTAAACCCAAGGAGGGGGGTCATTGGGACCTCCAATCTATAGCTGGATGGTCAGAAGCATGGGTGATAGACAGATAACCTGATCTTGAGACTGGCACCTGACAGTGTGTGTGTGTGTGTGTGTGTGTGTGTGTGAGTGTGTGTGTGTGTGTGTGTGTGTGTGTGTGTGTGTGTGTGTGTGTGTCTTGTAGGACTGAGCCCTTAACCTGTGTGATCTGATCCCATCTCCAGGTGGATAGTAACAGATTGAAATTGTAGGACACACAGCTGGTGTCGCTGTCGCAGAGAATTGCTTGGTGTGGAGAAAAACCTCCACACATTTGGTGACCAGAAGTGAAGTGTTTTATGTGAGTAGTAAAGACACATAGGAGAGAAACACAGTAAGGAAAAACTGGTTTTATTTTCCTACACAAGATGAACTGAGTTTCCTCCACAGATGGCAGTGAATTCAAATAAAATGTAAAACAAAACAAAAACCCAACCCCACAAAACCGTACAACCCATACACTGGATGGGCCACCAAAACATGCATGGGCAGTCTAGATGCAAAGGCCACCTGTTCACAGCCTCTGCTTTTCACTTCCAAGTGCAGGAATACAATTGTTTGCCAAGCTTTCCCTTCTTTGAGTTTTTTTTTCATTATTAGTATATTAGGTTTAAGGTAGCATTGGTAAATAGCATGTAAAAATAGTGATTTTAATAGAATCCCCTCGATTAAGGAAATGTGCCAATACACATTATTCCGTGAACCTTCCACAGTAGTTTGACTAGGCCTGCAGATAGGATGCTGTTATAACCAGTTTCAAAGATGACCCTGAATTTCAGGTCCTTCATATGGACAAGATCACATTATTAGCGTAGCAATAATAAGTAATAAATAGTAATAAGAATTCCATTTCCTATTTACAGGTACTTACCCTGTATGATACTATTGTATTATCATCCCCATTTTACAACTGAGGAAAGACTTACATAAAAGTTCGTTAGATAACTGGTAAGTGGAGAGCCAGGGCTCAAACCCAGAAGCTCAAACTCCAGCGTCCACATTCTCACCTTCTGTTCCTTCTTGTTTCCCAGCGTCTGTTTTCTTCCCATAATTAACCCTCTTTTGTTTACTCGAGTGCTCCTGGTTTGTTCTTCTTAATAACTTTTTACCCCTTCGAAGGAGCATGTTAATGTTTTTCAATTGCTCCTAAAACTTAAGGTACAAATATAATATTATACAGGAAAACATGCTGTAAGACAAACAAAATGCAACTATGGAATAAAGCCTCTTCCCCAACCCCGCCTTCAGGACATCGATGCTGGTGGGAATGACACTTCTTAGGTAGCAACAATATCTCTACGTGACAAACCTCGAAGCTTGTAACCTAAAGCCAACGGCAGCGCTGGCCTCCTTTCCCAGCTAGTATTTCGCTCCCGCTTGGACCAGTTCCCGCCCTAGTCCTTGCATCCAGCTCTGCTCCCTGGACGCCCAGCCCACTTTCTCGCTCCGCCCCAGCCCGCCCACCCGGAGAGCCGCGACTACGCACTCGCAGGGCCCCTACTCATCCCGCCCCGCCATCGCCCCGCCCACTCTCTCGTTCAGTCCGGGATCTCGCCCCACTGGCACGATCGCCGGCACTTGCTCCTCCCTCAGGGCGCCTGGAAGCGGAAGTGGGGACAAGCTGGGGCTAGTACTTTGACTCCTTCTGGCCTTTGGTGACCAGGCTGCGTCAGTTCCAGTCCCCGCCCGGCGGCTGCCGCGTTGACGTGATTTCCGGAAGTGGGGCTGGCGCAGAGCCGCCATGTTGCAGCAGGTAAGGGGCTGTGATGCGGGCTGAGGGTTGGGGGCTTGGCTTGGAGAATGGGTGGGCGAGAGTCGAGCGTCCCGGGGCCGTTGTGTCTGCTCTCCGGCTTGCTGTCTGAGTCCGAGGAGGAGAGGGGAAGGCGGCAGGGACGGGAGACGGAGGACCTCGGAGCTTGGTCCGGGGGCGCAGCTGGGCGCTCCGGTGGAGGGTGACCCCGGCTGCGCTGAGGAGGAACAGCTTCCGGGTGTGGAAAAGCTCATTGTCAACAAACGCAGAACGCTTTATGTCTCCGGTGCCGGGCTGCAGAAACGCTCTCGTGTGAAGTTGCAGTGGTCTTTCTCAACCATTCGTGGACAGGCGAGTGTGAGGGGGAGAAGCCTGACCCCTAGGGGTGCGCTGCGATGCTGTCGTAATAGGAGACACCATCAGGGCTTTGTGTTCAAGTTTCCGTTGCCAAAGTAACGTTGAATTGTTGGTGGTTAATGGCTGGTCCATATCGATGACCGCATCTGTGCCCATAGAGTTAGTTACAGTCCACGAGTTTACAACCAGAGATTAGTAAGAATAATTTAATCTTCCTATTAAAAGAATTACTGTTTATAATGTACTTTCACTTGGATTATCATAGGTACTTTTTTCTTATTGAGGGATTACTATGGTCCAGGCACTGTTCTAGGCTCTGGGATAGGGCTGTGAACAGTACATATTTCTTGCCCTGAATTGCTGGGTGAATTGGAGGGTGCTGGGGATGGGAGCTTGTCAAGGAGATGGGGCGGTAAGACATAAGTTACATAACTAAAGATATTTACAGATAATGATAACAAAGATAAGATGATGTAATAGTAAGTCTCTGTTACTAGGACAACCTTGGATTTATGGTCAGAAAAGACCACCCTGAGGAGGTGACTTGAGTGAACGAAACCCAGTGATGATTAAATTAGGCTTTCTCAACCTGCACCCAGGCTGAAGGAGACTGGGAAAAAAACACACAACCCTACTGACTGTTTCCACTTTAAGTTTGTGACCATGAACCTCAGATGAGCCCTTCATACTGCCAGGCAGTCATCACATTTCCATTGTCCCCTCACTCTCCCACCCTCCTAGGCCACTACTGAAACTTCCCTCTCCTCAAACTGTCCACATTTCTTCCTTACCATCTCAGTTTGTTTCACTGAGAAAATGGAAGCCATCAGAAGAGAATTTTCAAACCGCTTGCCATCTGCGTCTTTGCCCATAATTCCCATATAGCCTGCCTCCCTTTTATTATGATTGAACTGCCTGTGCTCCATTCTCAGGCTATGCCCTCTTCTTGTGCACTGGTTTCCGTCCCTTATTGCCTGCCGGAAGGCATTAATGGTCCAGCAATTCTCCCTTCTCTCTTGCATCATTTCCCCCTCCCCCACTTTTTAAAAGCTTGGTTACCATAGCATATAAACATGCTTTACTTGCTCCTATCTTAAATAAAAACTACACTCCACATGCCCTTTCAGCTATCACTCCATTCTTTGCTTCATAAGGGACTTGCCCACACTTGTCTCTTAATTCTCTATTCTCTCTTTTATCCATTCTGGTCAGGCTTTTTCCCTCCTTCCCCTGCCATACTGAAACTGCTCTTATTGAGATCACTGATGATGACCTATTGTAGAAATATAGTGGTCACTTTTCAGTTTTCATCTTGTGAGCAGCGTTTGACAGTTAATTGGATCCTCCTCCTGGAAACACTTTCCTCTCTTGGCTTCCAGGGTACCATCCTCTCCTGGTTCAACTCCCACTCCTTAGCACACTCCCCTCTTCCCCCATTGCTTATTCATTTTCATCTTTCTGACCTCTAAATATTGGGGTGCCCAGCACTGCCTTTGGCATCTTCATCCTTTTAGCTGCTAAGGACAAAAACTTTGAAGTCTTGCTTTACTCCTTTTCTCTTACCCCACGTTTAATTTACCAGCAAATCTTGTCAGTTGTACCTTAAACGTATTTGGAATCTGGCTACTTTTCATTCCCTCCACCACTGCATCCACCTTAGACCAAACTTGGCATCTTTACTTGATTAGCCTCCTGACCAGCTTTGTGCCTTTATCTTTCTCCCTTGCCCCCTTACACCTTCTCAAATTAATACAGTAGCCAGAATTTTCCTTTTAACATGAGTCAGAACGTGTCAGTCCTATGCGCAGAACACACTAATGGCTCCCCATCTCATTCAAAAAAAATTTTTAAGCTCTTAATACTAGCAGCTTGAACTTTGTGTCCAAAACCAAGCCCCTGATTTCACCCGGAAATCTTTTTTGCCCACATTCTTCTCCATCTCAGTAAATGCAATTCCAGAGTGCAAAGCTATTTGTCTTTTTTCCTGTTTCTGGCTGTACCACTTAAGACAGTGGCTGGCATATAGTGGGCACTCAGTATTTATTAAATTAGTGAGAAGAAGCCAGTTTTTCAAAGACCAGGGCAAGAGAAAAGTGTTCTAGATAGAATGAACCACAAGTGGGCACAAATTTGGCATGTTTAAGGAACTAAAAAGAAGACCAGTCTGGCAGGGACTTAGTGACCGTATAGGTTTCCTTTCACTGCTGTAGCATGTTGTCATAAACTTAGTTGCCTAATACAAATTTATTATCTGAAAGTTCTTGTGGTTAGAAGTCCACAATGAGTCTTCAGGGGCTAAAATCAAGGCGTTGGCTAGGTAGGCTGTGTTTCTTCTGGAGGCTCCAGGGGAGAGTCAATGTTCTTGCCTTTTCCAGCTTCTAGAGGCTGCCTGCATTCCTTGGCTCATAGTTCCTCCGTCTTCAAAGCCAGCAGCATAACACCTTCAAATTTCTCTCTCTCTCATCTCAACTTTCATTGTCTCATCACCTCTGACTCTCACCTCCCATGTTCTTATAAGGACCATTGTGATTAGATCATTGGAGCCACCTGGATAATCCAGGATACTCTCCCTGTCTCAAGCTCCTTAATTTAATCACTTGCACAAAATTCTTTTTGCCAAGAAAATTTACATATTCACGAGATCCAGGGATTAGAACCTGGACTTCTTTGGTGGAGTGAGGGGTGGTATTATTGGGCCTAACACAGTTAATGGAGGGGAATGGCCTGAGACAAGGTGGGCAGGGGTCAGATTGTGATATGGCATGAGAAGGAGTCTGGTTTTCAGCCAAAGTGCTATGGGTTTTAAGTAGGGGAATATGATCTAATGTGAAAAGGTCACTTTGGCTGCTGGATGGAGAGTGAACTATTGGGATGAAGAGATGAAAGCTTCAGCTTTTCATTCCGTAGCATCATTGTAGATCTCAGTTTTGGCTGCACATTATTTTTATCTAGAGAACTTGAAAAAATTCAAATGCCCAGACCACACCCCAGACCAATTACATCAGAACCTCAGGGTGGGACCAAGGTATCAGGTATTTTTTTGTTGTTGTTTGTTTGTTTGTTTTTTTAACAGCACTGTAAGTAATTCAGCCTGCAGCCAAGGTTGAGAAACACTGGTCTCAGATCTGAATCCCTTTACCTTTTAGCTTTATTTTCTACACCACTTTCATGCTTCACTTACTCTGTTGGCTCCTTGGCCATTCCTTATACATTCTCATCCCTGTGCCTCTAGTTAAGGTGCTAGAGTGAGCAGGAGGTCTGCTTGCTGTCAAGACCCAGCCGGTAAACGCTCCTTCAGGAAGCTTTTCCACAGCCGCCTCCTTTCCTGTGCTCCTGTTTGCACTTACATTTCTCCTGGCACTGATCACAGTCTGCCACGTATTACAGGTGACTGCCTCCTTTGTGTTCACTCATGCCTTCAACAAATACTCTATCGCCTGGCCTGGCGCTCGGCTGGACACTAGGATTTATTACAGTGTAATGACGGACCTTGCCCTCTAGTAGCTCAGAGTCTGGATGGAGTAGGAGTAGACTTGCAGTAAGAATATCCTGAGATAATTGTTCAAATGGAGATTTGTTCAAGTGTTGTCAAACAGGAAATGGTATGCCTGGGGATTCCAGGAAAGTTTCTCAGCTGTGTCAGGAGTTGAGCTGAAATTTGAGCTATGTCAATATTTGAGCTGAAATTTGAAAGATGATTTGGTGTTTGCCTGATGGTGATCTATGTAGGGAACAGGGAAGAGAAGAGCTTTCTGGGTAGAGACAACGTGAAAGGCAGAAGGAGGGGAGAGACCATAGTGTTTTCAAAGCATGTCCAGTAGTAGCAGTATTGCCGTAATATCCAGTGGGAGGGAGTGTTGGAAAGTAAGTAGGGGGCATCACATCGCGAGATCTCCTGTGCTGTGTGTGAAGAGTTAGGTTTTATCCTGTACATGTAGGGGCACCAAAGAAAAATTTGGGCAGGAGAGTGACATAGTAGGATATCCATATTAGGAGGGTTACTTAGTAGATAAGAGAGGCTGGAGTAGAATTGGGGTGAGACTAGAGATGAAAGCAGGGAGGCTGGTGAGGGGCTGGCCCTAGTGAGGGGATAAAGAAACAGATTCACTCTGGTTGAGGCTGAAGGTGAATTGCAGTGAGTTGAGGTGTGAACCACTCTTAGAAGTCTAAAGTTATGGAAGGAAGGAACGCTATGGGAAGAAAAGTTGAAGATAGAAGGGGAGATTCAGGATTAGGGTTTTTAAAAAGTCTTTTCTGTGCTACAAAGGAGACCTGAAGAAGTTTATGTGCTGATTAGAAAGATCCAGTAGAAAGCTCTGAAGATGCAAGTAGGTGTAAATAAAGGGAAAATTGATGGAATAAGTCCCCAAGGAGGCAAGCAAAGAAGTGATTCCGAGCACAAATACTTGGTTTCGCTTTGGATAAAAGAGAAAGAATTGTGAGAAAGGGTCAGGGAAACAAGGATGCAGTGAGGTAATTCTGTGAAGGAGCCAAAAACTTTGAGTTTATCCCCAAGACCCTCATCATTCTCTCTGACTTTGCAGGAGCATCTGCACCCTGGTGGTTTTTCTCAGCAGTTTGGGGAGGGATGGAGACAGCAGGTACCTGGATTACCATGTGGGGATTTTGCCAGATGATTGGGGGTGGGGTGACGGAACTGCACATGCCCTTTCCATAATTATAAATTCCAGATGGCTGTGACTGTGTCTTAATCTTGTCTTCCATTTTGGTAGTGTGCTGCCTTGCATGTAGTAGGCATGCACACTGAATTTCATTTTGCTTCATGGATATTTAATTTTCTTGATAGGACAGTAATGATGACACTGAAGATGTTGCACTGTTTGATGCAGAAGAGGAAACAGCTAATAGACCAAGAAAATCCAAAATCAGGTATGAAGATAAATTTTAACAGTTGTATTAGTCCAGTTCTGTCCTGTCCGTAGACTGGTGCCTGCTGATGGGATTCAAGGCATAGTGGTCGTGATGTACGTGTGAATATTGTGTATCGCTAGTGACCTTTAATCTGAGACAGGTTACATTTTATATTTTCTTTGGGAGTAACTGGTATAAGGAGTTTTACTCAACACTGAGTTTTCAAATTTGCAAATCCAATTATGTGAACATTGTTGTGTTAATTCTAGCTACTGTTTACTAAGAATACACCATTTCTGTATAGATAGTTTCTGTAGATACGTTACACTTTGATTTATTGTGCAAATTTCAGAATTGCATCTTTCGTGTAAACTAACATGAAAATATCAAGCCAAACATATTTCTATTCCAAATGTAGTTCTCGCTAAAGAAATTCACTTAATAAAATCAAATTCTACCTAAACCTTGAAAATATTATACTGAGAGATGCCAGCCACAAAAGACCACATGTTGTACAATTTCATTTATGTGAAATGTTCTGAATAGGCAAATTTATAGAGACAAAAAGTACGTTAATGGTTGCCTAGGCCTGGAGAAGGGTGGGGTTGGGGTAAATGGGGAGTGACTGCCAAAGGGTACAGGGTTTCCTTTGGAGTTAATGAAAAAGTTTTAAAGTTGATTGTGCTGATGGTTGCACAATTCTGTGAATATACCCAAAATCATTAAATTATGCACTTTAGATGAATTATACATGGATTATATCTCAATAATACTGTTAAATAACAACATTGATGATTACTTTGTCTTAATGCCTGAAATGATTTCTGAGGGCCTAGAAATTCTTTTTTCATGATTTTTAGATGTATGAAAATAGGCTTCAATCCCTGAGACTATGGTTTCCTTTATTTCTCCAAGCTTGGTAAAGTTTCTTGTTATATACAAGGTATGATAAAAAATACAGTAAATGTTTAAATAAAAAAATTTATTGCAGTAAAAGACACATTGCCTTTAACCCCCTCTCAGAATATTCTCCCTTGTTTCAAACACACTTGTCCCATCGTTCTTGCCACTTTCTTGAAATGTTTTTTTTTTTTTTTTAAAGCTGAGCCATCCTGCCACCTGTTGGCAGCTTAGCGGCTGCTCAGCTCAGGCCGGGACTCGAACCACTGTTGCTCAGAGCTTGCACTGTTGAGCAAACTCTTAACCAACTGAGCCATTCAGCCGGCCCCGTTCTTGCCACTTTCTGAAGCAGTTCTGGAAGTCCTCTTTTGGGAGTGTCTTTAGTTTGCGCTGTTGTGGCTGCCTCGATGCCCTGAATCGATTCAAAACATTTACCTTTCATGGTCATTTTGACTTTGGGGAAGAGCCAGAAGTCGCGTGGTGCCAGATTGCCAGATCTGGTGAATAAGGTGGATAAGGACACACTGTAATGTTTTTATTTGACAGAAATTGCCATATCAGAAGTGATGTATGACACAGAGCCTTTCCATTGTGGTCACAAAATACAGGGAATGCCGCTGCAGAGGCCATCCAACGGAAAGGCATGGATCTTCAATTCCAGGAAGCGGTGTGTCCAACCTTAGTAACAGTGTGTGACAAGTCTCAGCTTGTTCAGTGCAGTCAGTTGGGTGTGAGCTATGGTTGGGAGAAGGTGTGTTTTAAAGTGTGCTGTAAATCATCCTGCATCATGACAACGCTCCGTGTCACACACCATTTTTGGTATACAGCAATTTCTGTTAAATAGAAAAATAAGTGTCCTTATCCACCTTATTCACTGGATCTGGCACCATGCTATGTCTGGCTCTTCCCCAAAGTCAAAATGACCATGAAAGGTAAATGTTTTGAATTGATTCAGGACATCGAGGCAGTCACAACAGCACAACCAAAGACACTCCCAAAAGAGGACTTCCAGAACTGCTTCGGAAAGGGGCAAGTACGAAGGGATAAGTGTGTTTAAAGCGAGGGGAAGTATTTTGCGGGGGATTAATGGCAGTATGTCTTTTACTGGAATAATCTTTTTTTATTGAAGCCAATTTTTTAAACACGCAGCGTATTATTTGATCACACCTCATATTTTGTGAAAGTTTATATTCAATGAGGTGTTAAAGTCATGTTTACATAGTGTATTTACTGTGACAGCTGGGCCCAGTCAAATAATGGGACTTATGAAAAAAGAGAGGTAGGCGGTTTGCTTCTTACTCATCTCCTTTATTTTGACCAAACTGCATGGTTATGCTATGGCTAAAGCATTTTTCATCTACATCTGTAGTACCTGTGTAAAATATAATTGCATTTCTTTTGTTATGTTTTGGTTTTCAGACACCCAGTGGCATCATTTTTCCATTTATTCTTTCGAGTCAGTGCAATTGTAGTCTATCTTCTCTGTGAATTGTTCAGCACCAGCTTTATTGCCTGTATGGTGACAATTATCTTGTTGTTGTCATGTGACTTTTGGGCAGTCAAGGTAGGTTTGATTGTTTATGTTTTGAAATCATATTTAATATGAGAGTGAATGATGTATTAAACAGTAAACAAAATGACACTTAGCATTTTGGATTGGCGCTAATTTATTTTTTTGTTACCTTAGGCCTCATCTGGGTTAAAGTGCCAAGTATATCAAATCACATATAGATTATTATACTACTCACTTGTCTGTGCCTTATGTCACCCTACATCAGCTTTAAAATTAAACAAATAAAATGTGACTAGCAGCTACAGACTCTACGTACTGCTTCTAATTCCATACCTCTGGTTTTGCTTCAGCGTCACCTCCAGTTGTGTTGTGTATTTCTAGATAAGACCCCAAGACAGTTTGTTCACAAATACTTAAGAAGTACCCACCACTTGAGAAGGCTCCTATGTGAACGCCAGGGCAATATCTCTCAACCAGGGCCAATTTTGCCCCCCAGGGAACATTTGTCAATGTCTGTAGACATTTTTGGTTATCATTGCTAGGGTGGGGAAAGTGTGCTATTGGCTTCTGTTGGGTAGAGGCCAGGGATGTTGCTAAACATCTTGTGATGCACAGATAAGACAGCCCCTACAACAAAGAATAATCTATCCCAGGGCCGGCCGAGTGGCGTGTTGGTTAAGAGCTGGCTTGGGACGCCAGAGGGCCCCGGTTCAGATCCCACATATGAGGGCCAGTGACACTGCCCTCTACAGCTAAGATGGTGAACAACAGCTCGACCTGGAGCTGGGCTGCTGTGAGTCGCTGGCGATGGCGTAGGCTGCAGCCCCTGCTGCAGTGGGCTGCCACAAGCTACCGTGTGTGGCCGGCAGCCAGTATGAGAGGCCGCAGCTGGCGTGAGCTGCCAAGTGCTGCTGTGAGCGGCCGTCCAGAGGCCAGCAACCGATCTGCCTCAGCTGGGAAGAGTGCAATGATAATACCAACATGGGCCAGTGAAGCAACATCCTCCACAACTAGACTGAAAAACAAAAGGACAGCAACTTGTCTGTTCCCCTTCCCCCAATTCCCCAGCACTGTTCCCATCCCCCCAATTCCCCAATAAAAAATTTAAAAAAAAAAAAAAAAAAGAATAGTCTAGCCCAAAAAGTCAGTAGTGCTGAGGTTGAGAAACCCTTTTGTAGGGGATAAAAAGGAGTGTAAGAAATTGTTTCAAATTCAAAGACAATGATGAGTGGAGAGATGAATAGATAGAGAGATAGGTACACAGATAGGTGGACATGTGATAAAGTGACTATATCAAAATGTTAACTGTAGACTCTAGGTGGTGGGTATATAGTTGTTCACTGTAAAACTTGACTCCTCTTTGGACATTTTCATAGTAAAATCTGGGGAAAAAAAATCAAAAGGCAAAAAAAAAAAAAAAGCGAAAGCGAATTTTGGAATTTCAGAGACACATCGATTGAAAGACCAGTTAAGTAAGATGTTACAAGTGTATTCAACCCACCAACCCAGCCATGTTTAGATCTTTTGATTCTTACAGATAGCAGAAGTGGTTGGCTTGGTGGTGGTCAGTTTCCGTAGGCCACAAAATGCTGAGAGAGTGAAGGTTACAAAGGTCTGTTTTCTTTAGGCTTTTATTTTGTACAGTCTTCTTCGCCTTGTTTTTCTTTGATTTTCTTCTGTTCCTTTATTATGCTCTAAAGTGTTTACCGTATCAAAAGTGTTTACAGTTTTGTTATGAGGAGTGTTTTCTTTTTGTTGTTAATGTAATTCCTGTTTAGCCAGATAGAACACAGCCTTCAATTCTTCTTGGTAATTTCCAAACTCTTATAATTAAATAATGAAATCCTTCTGGGTTTAGAGTTTTAAAAAATGTGGCCAAAAATATATATCTTCTGATAAGCTGTGTTTTTTTTTTTTAACAACAGTTTAAAAAATATCACCCTTTTAACTGTGGCAAAATTACTTACAGATAGTTAAACTCATGAGATGGGAAGCAAAATTAAAAAGCCAAGATGGGGAAATTATTAAATGACCTTGGAAAAGGGGGTAGGCAGTGTTCCCAACCTAGTGAGAACAGAGGTGTGTCATAAGTATTATAAATCTCAGTGCAGTTTTCAAGAGATGAGATTACAATTATTTAAAAAATAAAAGAAATAAAAAGATAAAATTATTTTTAAAAATTTAAAAATGAGGCTTTTGTTTTATTCCTTACTCTGACAAGTAGAGTAAAAAAAGGTTAAATAATGGTTTTAAAACTTGAATGGTAACTGTGAGTAAAATTTAAAATAAGTTGTGTGTGTCTTGCACAACACTGAAGAAGATAGGAGGAACTAAAACATAGTTTATATAGTAAGAGAAGGAAACAAAGCATGTGTCAAGGAAGTTTAAATATCACAAGGCATAGTACAAGGTGATGGAAGTAGAAGCAAATTGGTTATAACAGTAAGTGTAATTTGATTCAAGTTTCTTTAAAGATAAGAATTCTAAGGTCAAAAATCAAAAGTCCAACCAAAAAGTTCTAACTAAAATCGTGACGTTAAAAAAAGTACAAAAAGGCAAAGATAGCATCAGTTTCTTTCACACAAAAAGAAACTTGGCATTGTATTATCATTATTAGACAAAATAGAAATGAGAGTAAGAGCACTCAGTGAATAAAAAAGGTCATCTTATGAATCAAAGTGAGGCTCATTCACAGAATGACATTAATCAAACTGTGTGGTGAAAAACTGTTAGAGACACTAGGAGAAGATAGAGGGAACATTATTGTGATACGAGTTAACAAGCCACTGTCTTTGACAGATCAAAGCAACAAAAAATAAGGTCTAAAGGATCTGAATGACATAACAAGGTCACTTTAGTAGCTGTATTTGGAACTTTCTGTGTCTAGGGATAATTGAATACCTTCTTGTTAAGTTCCTGTGCAACATTTAACAAAAATTGATTAAATATCACTCCGAAGAAAAGCAAAATAAATTGCTTAAAGCAGCTACATTTTCTAGTCCAGTGAAACAAAATTAGAAATTAATAAATGGTTGTCAAAGTTGAAATTAAAAAAAAGCCAACTTGGTAAATATTTTGTCTTAAAAAGGAAACAAAAACTGTAAATATTGGGTTATTTATACCTAATGACACTGATCCTCTACACCCAAACTTTTGGAATGTGTCTAAAGCTGAATTCAGAGGACAAACATTAGACTAAAGGCTTTTATTATTAGAGGTCTAGAAGTTTCAAAAACAAAAACAGTAAACTTGAGAGAAATTAGGAAAATAAACTAATATTGATAAAAGCAGAAAGTAAAGAATTGGAAAATGGCAAAATGGAGGCGTTTGAAATATTCTAAGAGCTGTTATTTGAAAATGCCAGTAAAATAGACCTCTGGCTCGTCTCGGTCTTTGCCAGCTCTTCTTCTTTACTTAGCCTTTAAATGTTAACATTTCGACAAAATGAATTTGTGAAGGCTCCTCCTTCTCCTGTATTCCTTTTCTAAGCAGTGTCATCTGTGCTTCTGATTTCAGTTGCTTATCTTTAAGCCAGGCTGATTCCCAGATCTCTGTCTCCAGTCCAGGTTTGTCCTCACAGCTCCAGGCCTATCTATCTGTCTTCTTGACGTTTTTACATGGCTGTCTTGAAGGCATCTCAAATTCAACATGTGTAAAATATTCCTTATCATCTTTTGGCCCCAGAATGCTGCTCTTCTATCATTGTTTCCTTTCCAGGGTCTATTTTTTTACTTGAGCAAACCAAAAATACATGAGTTGCTTTCTTCCTCTCCCATATCCAGTTAATCATAGAGTCCCATAAATTCATAGATTTTACTGTCTTCCTTAGGGCTTCCATGTCTACTTTTCTACCTAGAATGTTCTCATTTGCATATAACCTTAACACAGGGATTCTTTTTTGTGCCATGGACTCCTTTCACAGGTTCATGAAGCTGACAGTAATGTTTTAAATACATAAAAGAAAATACATAAGATTACAGAGGAGGTCACATATTAAAATATAATGAAAACATTAAAAAGGCAAATTACTGATTTAGTGATATGTACTTTATTATTGCATTAAATAGCAAGATCTAGCAGTAGGTCTAATTACTTTGAAAGCATTGATGAGCATAAACAATATTTTGTGATATCTGCAACAAGTATAATACATTATGAAAAATATCTGTGGTTTTTATTATGACAGATTCACAGGTACTGTTATTTCTACTGTGGTTAATTGTCTGCATTCATAATTTAGAGATATTTAGCCAGAAGTTAGTGAAAATAAAGATGATTTTTTTCCCCATCCAAATTCACAGAACCCCTGAATCTATTAGTGACACCACTAATTAAAAATCCCCTGCGTTATCGAGTCCGACTTAATCCTTTAAATTTCATTCCCTATGTCGATTCCTCGGGGAGACATTTTCTGGTTCCTGACTAGATCGTATTTTCCTGTTAGACTCCCAAGGTGCCCGCACTTCCCCCTCACAGTACTTATCATGGTTGGTAGTAGTACACACTCCCGTTGGTTGACTGCCACTTCCTTACAACACTTGCAGCTCCTTGAGAACAGGGAATGTATCTGCTATCACCATTTTATTACCAGCACATAGTAGAATGCTCAGTAAGTACTTGTTGAGTAAATGAACATCAGGAAAGCTATCAAAGTAATTTGTTATGTTAGTAAGAGGAAAAGAACTTGGTACATTTGAGGTACTAAGTGAAGGCCAGTACCTCTAACCATTGTCTTAGACAGTTTGGGCTGCTGTAACAGAATACTATAGGCTGGAAGCTTACAAACTACAGGAATTTATTTCCCAATTTCTGGAGGCTGGAAATCTAAGATCAGGGTCCCAGTGTGGTTGGCTTCTGGTGAGGACCCTTCCAGGTTCCAGACTGCCAGCCCCCCTTTTATCTTCACATGGTGGAAGCAGAGAGAGGCTGAAAGAAAGCTCTCTCTTGCCTCTTGTAAGGGCACTGATCCCATTCATGAGGGCTTCAGTTGCATTACCTCATCTAATCCTAATTCCCTCCCAAAGGACCCCTCTCCTAATAGCACATGGTGGCGTGTAGGATTTCAACATATAAATTTTTGGGGAGACACATACATTCAGTCCGTAACAACCATTTTTATTGATACATAGTTGTAAAATATATGTAGCTATAGTCAGGATATATATAGAAAAAGTGGGTCACAGTAGCTAAATAGCAGGGGGCTTAGGAACACATTAGGGAACTGGAGAAAGGACAAGAGTTCCTGAGGGAAAAGAGAAGGGAAATGTTTATGGATATGCTTACCCTGTCATCTCCACCTCCTGCCATTGCCATTTTGTTTGATCTTTTGTCCATACCTAGTATGTAATAGGTCTTTAACTGAATATTATGGATGTTAAGCTGATGCTGTTCTGTTTGTGAAATGTTATACTATGACCTTATGGTAGGTCTTTAACTAATGTTTTTAAAATGTGTGTGTGTATTGATGTTTACCAGAATGTCACAGGTAGACTAATGGTTGGCCTACGTTGGTGGAATCATATTGATGAAGATGGAAAAAGCCATTGGGTGTTTGAATCCAGGAAGGTAAACTGCCCCTACTCCCCCCCCCTTTTTTTTTTTTTTGAGTGTCATTCAATAAATTATGTGTAGATTACATTTGAATATTTAAGGATGAAGTATTCATGATTAAAAAGGACTACCCCAAGTCACTGGGCATGTCAACACTAAACCAGATGGCCTTCTTAAACTTCCTATATTTTTTTGGCTAGTTCAGACCAGAAACAAGGTATGAACAGGAAAGAATCCTCAGAGAGTGGACTTTGGTCAGAGTTTATACAGTGTGCTAAGTTGCTTATGAGGGGCAGCTGATAAAGGATCTCTTTCTGATGACCCTCAGCCTTATGTTACCTGGCCTGGTATGACTGCTTCCAATAGCTTGTTCTGTCCTTGCTCCCATGGTCCTTTTCCATTCAGGAGCAGGAAAAAGAAATAGAAGGATTGCAACTGGATAGAACATCTGAATTGATCGGAGCAGTCTATTTTTAAATTATGCCTTCAGGAGCCCTAGGCAGCCCTGGTCTGTTTGGGATTAGCTGCTTATCTGTAGTGAACATGCAGTTTCCCTGTGAAAAACCGTTTGGGAGGCAGAACACAAAATTTTTGGAGACAGTACTGATGAAATTGCTTGCCTTCTGCTTGGAAGGGCCTTGATGAGTACTTCTAAGAAAGCAGCATTATGCTCAGTGAGCCCATATTTCTTTATCAAATATGCCTTGGAAACAACTCACCATCCTTTTAAATTCCTCGGTTTTTCTAAGTCATTGTCCAGAATCCCTTATTTCCATTCCTTTCTCTGGACTTTGACTTGACTTTTTAGGATGACTATGGCATTGATTTCCTTGATCCCCACCTAGGAGGTACCATTCAGAGTTTCCTTATGAATAAACAGTGTAAGTGCAAGAAGAATTGAATAGAAGCTGGTCAGAGATCACCCTTACACTGTCCACTCTGCCCTGAAAATGCGAAATTCTTTATTTGAAACAAAGTATATTAAAACCAGTTTCTAAAATTACAGTAGTGGTAGATTCTACTAACTTTTTTAGGGAGGCGAGGGTTCTAACTTCGGACTTGTGTTGTCTGTATTAATTCATTTGAATTGAGGGTAAGGTGTTTTTCATTAAAAATGCTAAACTTTTTACTGATAAATCTTATGAAACATTAGTTATTAAATTCATGTTTTTTTTGTAGGCACCCCCTCAAGAGAATAATACTGTTTCAGAGGCCGAATCAAGAATCTTTTGGTTAGGACTTGTCGCCTGTCCGGCGCTGTGGGTCATCTTTGCCTTCAGTGCGCTCTTCTCCTTCAGAGTGAAGTGGTTGGTGAGTATAAGTGTGAAGCGACCGAGTAATCCATTAAGATGTCTAATGGATAATCATAATAAGCAGCCATCTGTGTCAACATTAGAGACTTATCTTGAATAGGCAGCTTCATTATGTATTTCCCAAGTTTGATTTGGTTTCCCAACTCTCCCTTATAAGGACTGGCAAGCAAAGTCCTGTTAAGACCCCATTTCACCAGTTCCCCAAGCACCTAGCAGAATTTTGACTTCGCCCACCTTGTACAGAGATTACCTAATTTATCACTTTATTGTCTTGTTGGATGGGGATGTTCAGTAAACTCCAAACAAGTTTAGCTTAGTTTGTAACTAACAGAGTGGTCTTTTTGAAAATACTGGTTGGTAACCTGTTCTGTCTGTCCGTTGCTTATGTAGTAAATCTTCTCAAAACTTAGTGGCTTAAAATAGCAACAGTCATTTTATGACCTCTCACAGCTTCGCTGGTTCAGGAGCTTGGACAGGGTTTGTGTGGAGGTTCTGACCTGGGACTTACGTAGTTGCAGTCAGACAACTGCCACAGTGGCTGGAGTGACTGGCTGGGGGCTGGTAAGGCATCTCCTCTCTCTCTGAGGTCCCATGGCCTACCACATGGCCTCAACACATGGCTAGTTTGGGCTTCCTGCTAACCTGGTGGCCTCAGGGCTGTTAGACTGCTTACTTGGGGAGGTCACAACTCCAGCTCACAATCTGAATTACCGTTTACAACTGTATTAGTTTGCTCAGGCTACCTTAACAAAGTACCTCAGACCGGGTGGTATAAACAACAGAAATTTATTCTCTCACAATTCTGGAGCCTGGAAGTCTCAGATCAAGGTGCTGGCAGGGTTGGTTTCTTCTGAGGCCTCGCTCCTTGGCTTGCGGATGGTCATTTTCATCCTGTGTCTTCACATGGTCTTCCCTCTGTAGATGTGTGTGTCCTAATTTCCTTGCCTTATAAGGACATCATTCATATTGGATTAAGGGCCACCCTAGTGACCTCATTTTATTTTAATTACCTCCTTAAAAACTCCATCTCTAAATGCAGTCACATTCTGGGATACTGGGGTTAGGACTTCAACATATGAACTTTTGGGGGACACAGTTCAACTCATAATAACAACCTAGCCTCAGAAGTCACTGCATCACTTTGTCGCCCTGTCCACATTCAAGGGAATGGGAATTAGGTTCTACACCTTGATTGTGGGGGATGGTGAGTAAGAAAGTTTTAGAAGAACATGTGAAACAGGAGATATTGTTGCTACCATCTTTGAAAAATATAATCTGTCACTTGACCCAAACTGGGAGTCTTATTCTTTTTTAAGATTTTTATTGGGGAATTGGGGGGATGGGAACAGTGCTGGGGAATTGGGGGAAGGGGAACAGACAAGTTGCTGTCCTTTTGTTCTTCAGTCTAGCTGTGGAAGACGTTGCTTCACTGGCCCAAGCTGGCACCATCATTGCGCTCTTCCCGGGCGAGGCAGATCAGTCGCCGGCTTCTAGACGGCCACTCACTGTGGCTGCTGGCCGCTCACGCTGGCTGCTGGCTACACACGGTAGCTGCTGGCTACACACGGTAGCCCATGGCAACCCACTGCCACAGGGGCTGCAGCCTACACCGTCGCCGGCGACTCACGGCAGCCCAGCTCCAGGTTGAGCTGTTGTTCAGCATGTTAGCTGTGGAGGGCAATGTCACTGGCCCTCATATGTGGGATCCGAACTGGGGCCCTCTGGAGTCCCAAGCCAGCTCTTAACCATCGCGCCTCTCGGCCGGCCCGAGTCTTATTCTATTAATAGTTGAGTTTGTCTTACTTAACTATTGATTTCAGATATATTTTGGCCTTAATAATTATTCTTTTTTCCCCTATTTTAAATAACTTCCTTACCTCTGTTTTGCTATATAGGTTCTCTTTTTTCTTGGTATGTACACACACATAAATACTTTTCCTTTTGTGATTTGGAAGGTATATAGTCTAGTTTTTCTAGTAGTTATCTTTATTACATGTTTGTATCATACCCTGGTTCATGCATTAGGAAATGTATTTAATATCTCTTGGTTTCCTGCTATGAAAGATGGTAAAGTCAACACTCATGCTTTCTCCCACCTTTCCTCCCGGCTTCTACCTCTGGATTTTTGTAGATTATGCAGTTGACCCTTGACCATCTGGGAGAATCAGCCGTCTTTCTTTAGCAATGCTTCCTCTTCCCTGAAACAGCAGGGAAGGTTATGTGAAAGGGCTCCTGTGTTAAGACCACAGGGTGGGAAGATGGCATTACTCAGGCTCTCCATGAGTCTCTTCTTACCCTGTGTTCTCCCACTGTCATCAGCTTGATGGTTGGGTGTGCTTGCTTTCCTCCTACCCCGTCAGGAAGGCATTGCCATGGCAAGCTGCCTCTGTTGGTCTTTATTGGACTGGGGAGGGGGGTTCTGCTCTCATGCCTGTTTCTGCATTTTTTCTTAGGGCTGTCTATATCCGCTGGCCTTCTGAGTTGTTAGGGATGGTGATTATTAGTGAAAATTTCCTGAGAGCTTCTTTGGAGAGTTAGGAGCCGTGCAGAGTGACACCAGCTGGCTCTTTCTCAGATGACCAGTCCTTTTTTTATATTTATTGGTACCAGCTTATTTGCCTTTTAAAAAAAATTTTAACTCTGTTTGCTATTTATATGTTAGGGGGTGGGGGGGTCTTGATGCATAGCTTCACTACAGCATTGTAAATCAGAAGGCTGCTTGTTTTAACTTATAAAAAAATCCATTTTACAGTTTGTTGCCATTGAATAACATTGATGCTAAGTCTGCACTCAGCTGGGCCTGGCCTGTTGGTGCATGCATACCCAGGAGTGCGTGGGAAGTGGAAGGAAATTTATTTAAATAAAGACATAGTTTTCTGTTTATTTAGGTAACTAGCAACCTTATATAATTATAATATGTTTATTTCTGTGAAACATACGTTTAGAACAGAAAGTACAATTCCACTTCCTTTATTGGGATTTGAACCTGTTCCTTAGTTAAACATTTAAATTCTCTCACTTAGAATAAGCTGTACAACTTGTTAAGGAGAGTAAATCTGGATTGGAAAAAGATCATTCTGTTTAGCTGTCTAGCTTTTTACAGATGTAAACGTTTCTCTGGTAATTCTTTTAATGGTAGATGAGTTCTTTTTTCAAGAACTGGTTGACAAACTATGGCCTGTAGGTCAGATCCAGCCCAACACCTGTTTTTGTAAATTTTTATTGGAACACAGCCCTGCCTATTCATTTACATATTGTCTGTGTCTGCTTTTGGGTTAGAATGGCAGAATTGAGTATTTGCAGTAGAGACCATAGGGTCTCATATGGCCCACAAAACCTAAAATGTTTGTTGTCCGGCCCTTTACAGAAAAACTTTGCCAACCTGTGTTGTAGATGGGATCCCCTCGCGTTGTCTTAAGTAACTTTATTTCCGTAATATTTAAAGAGTAGGCTGGAGTTTCTTATTCTCAGTCCTTAATGGTCTTAGTGGGGTCCCCTATAGGATCCCTGACATGGCCACAAGGAAGAAACCGCTCTGCCAGGGTGCATTTCCTCCTAGTGCCCCATCCCTGCACTTGTTGACTGCTGCCTGAGATTTGCTTTCTCAGAAGCCTGTTGACACACGTTAGCATAGAGCAGAGATTCACCACTGCTCGCTCTCAGTTTATTGAACTTCATCTATTTCTTGACCATTCTTTTGTAATTCCTAAAGGAATAATTAACATTTGAGCCTCTTCTGAGTCTCTTTTACTTTTTTTCTGCCCTTACTCACAGACCCATGGAAAATATTAAAGAGAATGATCCTCCGACTGCATCCCCAGGAGCTAGCATGGTGCCTGGCATATATTGGGTTGTCGGAAAAGTCATGACGCATTTTTGCAACGAAAAACAGAGTAAAAATATGTCATGACTTTTCCGACAACCCAGTAGCATATGTGCTCAGTAAATATTTGTCAGGTGGGTGATATAGTACCTTATGCAGAACATATGTTGGATAGGTCCATCCTGGCAAGTGAGGGAGTCTTATTGGCACACCCTGCTTTGCAGAGTGTCCTTTTCCTTCTCTTTCCTATGCAAGTCGGCCTCGTCTCATTTATGGCATTGAGAAAGGTCAGTTGATTTGACGTCAGTAATCATTGATTATTTTTCTCTTTCCCAGGCAGTGGTTACCATGGGTGTGGTGCTACAAGGTGCCAACCTATATGGCTATGTCAGGTGCAAAGTGGGCAGCAGAAAGAATTTAACCAGCATGGCTACATCTTATCTTGGAAAGCAGTTTTTAAGACAAGTAAGTGTTTTCTGGATGTGAGAGTAATTTTGATGTGGTCAGTGACTAATGCAATGATTACTAACTCATGTAGAATTTAATTTTTATGAAGTACTTAAAAAAAAGTTTATTAAGGCACATACTTATTTAGGTATGAGATGATGATGATAAAGTTATTTTAGTTACTTTTTGGAGGCTTTTAGGACATTCTAAAAATGTATTGTCAGTGTCCTGAAATTATTTTAAAACCAGAGAGATAAATTATCATTGATTACAACTTATTTTTTTAAATTTACCTTAAGTTTACTTGCTTTCCATTAATTCTGGGGCTCTAACAGTTGTGAAGAATGATTGTATGGTTTTAGGGTTTATAGTAAGGACAAGTAGAATCAAAATAAGACTGTATAATTAAAGATTATTTAAAATTACTCAGATTTTTGTTTTAAGAACATACAGGTTTTACTACAGTTCCCCAATATGAAGATTTGAATCAGGGTTTCCAGTGGGATAAGTAATATTCATAGGCAAATAGTTATTGGTGAAATCTTGGGAAAATTGATTAGGTCTTTGTTTTTGTGCAGTAGGTTGGGCAAGTACTATTGTACTGGATGGTGGTTCTCAAACTTGAACGTGCTTCAGAATCACCTTGAGGGCTAAAACACAGATTGCTAGGTCCCACTCCCACAGTCCCTGTTCACTTGGTCTGGGGTGGGTGTCTCATGTCAGCACAGGGGGTGCTGATGCTGCTTTTCCAAGTACTGCATTTAGATAACTAATGCCCTGAGAGATAAAGTGACTGCTCAAGGAGATACAGCTAATAAGCGGTACAAAACTAGGGTTTAACTCAGCTCTCCTCTTGAAAGTCATTGTTCTTTTCATTCTGCTATACATTTTTCCATGTATAAAAGATAAAAAGTAGACAAAACAAGTATTCTTCTAGGGATATGATTCTGCTCCTGACTGAGGGTTTTGCTGCGATCCACCTTATGGTAGTTGTCATGTGTGTGCTTAATAGGTTTGTCCTTAGGCTTTTCAGTGTTTCTGAAGTGGGGAGGGACACTGAATACAGGTGAAGTTGAATGTTGAGCCTGACAGCATGGATAGGATTAGACTTACGTGGCACCTGGTGAATCTCTGCTAAAATGAGACTGGCTAGCTGGATGTTTGGGCGGGTCCACTGATTTACTTCTCCAGTATGTTCGTAATTTTTAACATAATTGGGCCATTGAATGTAAGTTAATGTAGTGTCAGGCTGAATGTTGTCCAATGCTTTGAAGTTTGGTATGTTAAGTAAAATAGCTTTTCATATTAAGGAGTTCTTACTCTTTTGCAGAACACTGGGGATGATCAGACTTCCTGAAGAGAGAGTGAAAGCCTCTGTGTTCTGTTACATTGGGGAACAACTGAAGAGATTCTTGACTGTGAACCTTCTAGAACTTAGTACATGTTGCAGAGAGGAGTGTTGGGTTTGTTTTTCCATATTAAAATTTACTTAAGAAAACTAGAAAGTAGTAATTTTCATAAGTTTTTATTTTCTTTTTAGCATTTGGGGCTTGAAAGTATGGTGTTGCTAGAAACATTGTCAAAATTTGGTTCGTGGGTACATATGTGTGTGCACAGTCATGTAGTATCCATATATCCCAAATTAATGAAAGAGTTTGTGTTCATGTACACATGGAATGGAGACCTTTGTTTTGATCCATAGAACATAGAAGGATGTTCTTAAACTGTCTCAAAACTGTGTTTACATATTATTTCTGTAAATTATTTTCAGAAGAAAGTTTTGCTTCCCTGGTAACAGTGAGCACTTTGGCTTATGTGTAAGTTAGAAATAATTGTTAATTTTACAACTTAATATCAATATATACGTTATGATGAAACTCCTTATTCCTGGCATTCAGAGGCAGGTAAAAACCAAATTGGGTCAGAGGGTGAACTAGTTTCTAAAATTTTGTTTATTTTTATTTGTAACAAGTCATGTATTTAAGGTTCAATTAATATAAATGGATTTTCATAGCTTATGTTTAAGGGATACCTAGAGATTGCTGCTGTTCTATTTATTTTTTGGAAAGTGTAGCCGGATTTGCTTGGGAACTTCGTAGAAGAGCATTAGTGGCTGTTGGCCTAATGAAATCTTATCTTTTATCCCGGAAGGAGTATTATTCTTATGTCTAAATGAGAATAATCACTTTAATACTTGGCATAATAAATGCCTAAGAGACATTTCATTTTATGAATCTATTTTTTTCCTTGTTGTAATGGGGGTATTGTAAGTCATGCCTTTATATTAATGGTATTTCTTAAAAGGCAACATATGTAATAATTACAAACTATTATAGACATCTGTAAATTCTGTTGTAGGTATACTGTAAACTTTGTTGGAGTCTCAATCAACAGATTATTTTGTGAATGTATATATACATTGCTAAAAATTTTTAAAAGATGTTTTGTTTAATTGAATAAGTGTCATTGGAATGATAGCTTTGAAGGTACATAACTTTATATTTGTATAAAACTCTATTGTTTACAAAGCACTTTTGACATGTGTAATCTCATTTGATCCTCACGACGTATCTGTTTTGTGTGATGCCTGTTTACAGGTGATGAAACGGAGCTTCAGGCTATTAAGTAACTTGCCCAAAGAAATATAGGTTACTGGAAGACCCATCAGGATACCGTATTTGCCGGCGTATAAGACGATTTTTTGGTCCTGAAAAATATGCCTCCAAGTGGGGGGTCGTCTTATACGCCAGGTACACTTCAGATAGACTGCCCATAGTGCTTGCCCCGTGCCATAGTGGCCTCCCGATGCCCGCCCACTTCATTCCACATACCGTTCAGGCATCAGCAGCGCTGCTGGGTGTATGCTCAGCTGTTATGCGATTTTGCTGTTATGCGATTTTACCACACTCGCAAAATCGCACATAGCCGACCATACACCCAGTATGATAGCGCAAAATCGCGAATTGTGATACCATACTGGGTGTATGGTCGGCTGTGTGCGGTTTTGCGAGTGTGATAAATTCGGGTTACCGTATATTTCTTTACATATGCATTGAAGATTCGCGATTTTGCGCTATCATGGTGCCTGTTAGAATGTTGAAGAGCTCGCACTTGCGCACTAGTGAGGTCCCAGGGAGATGCTGATGCAAGGGTGGACCAGACTGCTATAGTGACAGGGCGGACAAACAGGGAGCAGGGACCAATCAAATCAGGCTTTGTATACAGCCAACAGCCAACCACAATACTGCACCATTGTACAGTACAGCATAGAAAATGTCGACCAGTCAAACCCCTATCATCCCTATCATGGCACCAGCCAAAAGAAAGAAGTATGATGCTAATTTTAAACTGAAAGTTATAAACTTTGCTAAGGAAAATAATAATTGTGCTGCTGCAAGACAATATGGAGTAACAGAAAAGATGGTTCAGGACTGGAAATCAAATGAGAAAGCATTAAAGAGTATGCCAAGGGGTAAGTGTGCATTAAGAAGAGGCACCCCACACTGGCCAGAACTCGAAAAACGTGTAGCAGACATGGTGGCTCAACATCGCCAAAACGGTTATGTGGTGACACGAAATACAATACGCTTGTTTGCACTTCAGTGGGCCAAATCAAATCTGATATTGTTTTACCTTTTATTTGGTGTGTGGAAGGTGTGCGGAAGAGGGGGTAGTCTTATACGGCGAGTATATAACAAACTCTGTATTTTGAGTGGAAATGTTAGGGGGTCGTCTTATACTCCCAGTCGTCTTATACGCCGGCAAATACGGTAGTTTACTGTTTTTAAACATATATTTGCGTCTAACGTCTTTTCCTTTCTTAAGAAGTATTAATTTATTAAGTCGTTAATAGGTGCTTGTTTGCCATTTTACTTATGCTTATCTAGTGAGGAAAGTTGATGCTGCATAAATACATGTTATTTAATTTGAAAGATCTAACCTAAATCTTTAGAGTTGAGAGTCTAACAGGGTTCCCTATACACATTGGTACAGGTTTTGATATAACTATGTTATTTGAACCTGCAGTCATAAAAGCCAGATATGAATTGAATTTTGGAGTATCCGTGTGTGTGTGGCAGGATTTACCGCTTACTTTCCATCTTTATCTTCTATGTGTTTCCCACTTATTAGTTGGGACACGGCAACAAAAACAGCTTTTTCCAGATTTTCTTGCTGCATCTTGGTGTGGCCATGTGACTGAGTTCTGGCCAGTGGGTACACGTTAGGAAGTATTCCTAAAAGGAGGAGCATACCCATCCCCTTCCCTTTTAACCTTCCTGCTAGCTGAAATGTAGACACCATAGATGGAGCTTGGGCCAGCCATCTTGAAATGGGGCAGAAGCCTCATTTTGTGAATAGCAGAGAAGTAAGGTAGAGATTGCGTTCCCTCTCATGGGGACAGCAGCCTTGAATTGCCTATCTAAATTTTTAAGTGAGAAACAAACTTCTGTCTTGTTTCAGTGTTATTGTTTTGGCTTTTCTGTTGCTATAGCCTAACTGAATTCTTGTCAGTACAATATATTTTTAGCATCCTCCATAATCCTTTCCATTAGTATAGTATTTAAGATATATAATAATTCAGTAAATACATATTCAGCTGTGCTAACTTTTGCCACAGTGAAGTGATTTTTCATACTAGTGGAACTTTCTTCTAAGTCTTGTGTCAAAACTTAATATCCCAATTCCCCAATAAAATGTTAAAAAAACCCAAAAACTTAATATCTATAAAAGAAAGCAGAGGTGCTCTAGTGGAAACAAGATTGGAGGGTCTGGAATCACCCTCTCAGCCCTACCAATTTCCAGTGGGCCTCCTAAGCCACTGTTTGCAAACCACTGCTAGGAAAAGTGAAACCAAAGTCTGTTCCTGGTTTTGAAGAACACAGTCTCAAATATATGTTAAGTAATTAAGTATGCTTTTCAATTAAAAATAAAATCAAAAGACTATCTAATTCTTGTAAGAAGCAGGAAAACGCCTTAAAACCTTTATATTATTCTAAAGAAGAAAGGAAGAAACATATTTCCTAAAGAAATTATAATTTAGTGCCAAGAAGAAATACAATCTCATTTACAGAGGATGCCATTAAAATGTATACATATTTTAAGAAAGGAAAACTATTAAAATTGTAATACTCAATATATACCAATAACAAAAGATGCATACAAGTCGCGTTTGACTATTGCAATTACAAGAGGTGCTCAAAGTGGTTACCATCAGCATCTAGACACTTCTGATTATGGCGAACTACTGCTGGAGCAGCGTTGACCAAAGTGTCCACTTGTATACGTTTTTTTGGCACCCCAGTATAACTTTTTCCCTCACTACAATTAATTTTAAAGAAATAAAGCACTCAAGGTCAGAAAATCAGTAGTACAGAAGGGCTACAAAGAAATGCAAGTCTTATCACACCCTGAGTTATCCCCAGAAGCAAACATTTTTCAACTGCTTAGTTTTTTTATTTTGGGATATTTTCTTCCATACCTGTAAATAATATGCTTAATTGTGCTTACACTGTCTCTTGACTTACCAACTTTATAATTACCCATTGACTTCCTGCTATGAAAAATTAAGATTTAACTCAGCACCCCCTGCCCAATATACAGAGGGTGCCAAAAAAATGTATACACATTTTAAGACAGGAAAAAAACTGTTAAAATTGTAATACTCAATATATACTGATAACAAAAGATAAATACTGGGTTGTCGGAAAACTCATGATGCATTTTTTGCAATGAAAAACATAGAAAAAAATATGTCATGACTTTTCCGACAACCCAATACAAGTCACATTTGACTTCTGCAATTACAAGAGGTGCTCAAAGTGGTTACCATCAGCATAATTTTAGTACAGTTTTTTCCTTTCTTAAAATGTGTATGCATTTTTTTGGCACCCTCTATATATAGTTTGAGCCCTATTTTTTTGTCCAATTGGTTGTAATATTAAAGGCTTAACATAAACCTCCAATTTTTAGTTCATTAGTTATCTGTGTAACAGTTAATTTCCTCTTAGTAATTTGTTCAACTGCAAGTAACAAAACCCTACAAATAATAGTGGCTTAAATAACAGCAAAAAAAGGGTTTGTGTGTTTTTCTATAAAGGATGTCTGAAAGTAGGCGGTTACTAAACAGTTCCTTAGAAAGCTGTTTTTTGTCCCTGTGCTCATTGCCTCAGGGTTACAAGATGATGGTCATAGCTGAAGATGACTCATCTATTTTTTGAAATTAAGTTTATTGGGGTGACATTGTTTAATAAAGTTATATAGGTTTCAAGTGTACAATTCTATAATACATCTATATATTACATTGTGTCTTCACTACCCAAAATCAAACCTTCTCTTAACCATATATTTGACCTCTTTTACCTGTTTCTATCTCCCTCCTGCCCCCTTTCCCTCTGGTAACCACTATACTGTTAAATTTCATCTGTTTTTAAGGAAGAAAGAAGAATGGTGACTCTGTTGCATCTGCTCCCTTGTATCAAAAGCAAAAAAAAAAAAAGCTTTCTTAGAAATCACAGGAGACTTTTGCTTATTACATCTCATTAGCCAAAGTGGTGTCACCCAGTGATAAAGCAGTCTGGGGCAGTAGGTTATTAAGGTAGGCACATTGCTGTCTTGAATAAAAGGGATTTTGTTAGGGAAAAAAGAAAGGGACATTGGGTAGGCATCTAGTGCTTCCCACATGCTTCTCGCGGGGCTTTCTGTAGAGGACACCAGTTGCCGTGGTGGCTAACACTCTTGGCTTCATTTCTACAATAAATAAATAGCCTTTGATCTAGACAGCTTTTTAAAGTCAACTTTTGATGCAAAGCACAACTTGGTAAGATAGTTCTGTGCGGACATGGGCTGATATATTCTTAAGTATGTATCCTTACTTTAATGTGATTGGAGGGTTGGATTTAGAATATTCAGAGCAGTGGTTCTCGTGGGCATGGCGCTAGCCCCAAGGGAGGGTGTTTTTGTAATTTGGAGAGGGGAGGGGTTGGTTAACACAATGACTGGTTATTTTAGTGGGTGGAGCCTGGGGATGCCAGGCACTTGTAGAGCATAGGACAAGATCAAAATTTGTCTTGCATTACTAATAGCTTCCATATGTCTCATGAATAGTTACATACATGAAAACCCTGTTTATACTGAGAAAGGAAAAGCAACCTCTGACAGCTGTCAGTTGGAAGTTGACCTGGCCTTAATAGCTAGGCTATGTTGTTCTCCTGTTGGACATAAATAATTTGATATAACACCAACATCTGACAAGGCCACTCTGAGCACGAGGGAGCAAGACACAGATAAGGATACTCTGTGATCATGATGGTGCATAGAAACAAGAATACTGTGCAAACCACAAAAAATGACCAAACACCCCCCGTTTCCTGGCCTACATGAGTGACTGCTGCTGCTTTACTAAACGCAGCTTTAGACCACTCTGTTCTTCCTGCCTTCTAGATTAAAATGAAGATATCCACGCATAAACTTGCTTTACTTTCTGAAAGCACCCAATCCAGACTAAAACTGTGATTCATGGGACCCTTCTTGAAATCACATAACAGTCCCCAATTCTATAATAAGCCTGCCCAGCACCCTTATACTGAGATGCCCTATGGTGTGTGGTCTCCCTTGTGCGAAAAGCACTAATAGAAACAACTTCATTCAACCATAGGTCTGTTCCTCATGGTCTCCAGCTGGTGAGCATAGACAATTATCTGAGCCTAGACTTTTAGTCCCATTTTACACACAAAAACTCTCATGTTACATTTTTTTTGTTGTCACAGATTTGCAATACTTGACATATCCAAAAATGCAGCTATCAAGTGAGGGGAGGTTGTACTCTTTGTTCAGCACTTTACCAAGAGTTTTTCACCATTTTGAAAACTTGTTACTAGTGGCAACGTTGCTAATGGCATTTGAGTTGCAAGTCAGAACTGCTGCAGCTGCATTAGCCACATTCCCCGCAATTATATGTACGTATGCAAGCATCTGACTAGTTTATTGTGTCTTCAGTAGTTGTGGCTATTTATGTTTATATTAAATTACATATTTCCATAAGTTGCTTTCTTTTATTTCTCCTTTACATTATAGTTAGATGTACAGATTTTAAAAATGCCTGAGGTAAGTTACATTGTCCGTCCATCTGTAAGTTTTTTAAAATACTAGGGCGTTTAAAATATTTGTAAAAAAAAGTGGCTGTGGGTCTGAAGGCATGAGAAACACTGGTCCGCAGTAATTGATCGACAGTCTGTCCCTTAGACCCTCTTCACTCAGGTGGAGCTGGAAAGCAAGTAGATTTGAGCTTGTACTCTGGTGTTCTAATAATATTCTATGTTCTTACTGAAAGTGGATGCCATAGACTTTGGGAACTAGTGCCGACATTCTACTATGAAATTTGAGAAGCCAAGCAATTTTCTCATTTGGATGCTATATCATAGGTGGAATGTCCGATGTTCTAAGTGAATTCACTATATACTGCTTGGATTAATTTAAGAGAAATCCTTGCATCTCACTTCTACTAAAAGACATCCTGGAGAAACATTTTGAGAATGGTGGAATAAGGATCTCCAAAGATCTGATCTTCCATAAAGGCAATGAGAACACTGGAAAAAATTGTCAAAATCAACTTTTTCATACTCCAGAAATTAACCAAAGGATTGCAACAATCTGAGGAACATGTATTCAAGAAAAATGGTTAAATCTAAGAACAGCAACTTTGTGGTGTTTTAACTTATCCTGATCCCACCCCCCTTCTCCCCAGCTCTGTGATAGCCTTGAAAACCAACAAAATTGAACTACAGTGGCTGTGAAAACCAGCAGCTTAGCAGCCACTGAAATAGTTTGGAGTTCCCCCAAATAGGTTTGAAGTTATACAAGAAGCCCCATCCTCAGAGAATCATCACTATTTGATTTTGTGATAATAGTAGCTACATGAAAGTAGCAGCTAAACTGGTAGCTTTCTAGAAAAGGACCAATCATAGGGTTTATCTTTATATAACCTGACTCAGTGAGAAAAGTCCTATCCCCAGGTTGTTTGTTGGAAACAATCAGTGGCAATTGTTTAAATAGTATAGCTGCCCAATATGGTGATACCAGTTGAGGTAAATAAGAGACTGGTTAAAAAAAACTTGAAAATATGGAAAGTAAGATGTCTATAAGAGGCTTTAAAAAGCCCCCAACATATTCCTGGGGATGTAGAAAGGCACATGCATGTGCAGGGTTTGCTTGCCCAGGAAAACACCTGAAGGCCCTGATCTCAGCTCTGGGTAACGTTGAGGCTCTGCATAAACAGGAAATAAAGGGTCAGGCAGAGTTATAAACTGTTGGAGTCTCAAGCCCTTCAGCAAAGGGTGGGAGACATTGTTTCAGGCATTTAAGGCAATTCCTAATTATTAGCTGAAGACTAAGCTGAGTAGAGATTTTAGTGGCTACACATGGCAAGGAATAGCCTTTACAGAATTAGTTCAGGAGAGTCATTAAAAACACAAACAAACAAACAAAAAAACCCCTGCAAAACACCAACCTTAAAGGGAGGGGGCAGCAAATCTGATTGCCAGGGTTGCCACTTTATGTTTTTAAATTGTCTAGTTCTCAACAGAAAGTTATGAATACTGTGGTACATCCAGACAATGGAATATTACTGAGCACTGAAAAGAAATAAGCTATGAATACCTGAAAAGAAATGGAAGAAACTTAAATGCATATTACTAAGTGAAAGGAGCCAATCTGAAAAAGCTACGTATTGTATAATTTCAACAATGTGACATTCTGGAAAAGGCAAAACTATGGAGACAGTAAAACTTATCAGTGGTTGGTGAGAATTGGGGTTGAGGGAAGGATGAAAAGGTAAAGTACAGAGGATTTTTAGGTCAGTGAAAATATTCTGTATGATACTATAATGATGGATACATGTCATTATACATTTGTCCAAACTCAATAGAATATACAACACCAAGGGCAAACCCTAAGGTAAAATATGGACATAGATGTGTCAATGTAGGGTCATTGATCGTAACAAATGTGGGGAATGATACGGGGAGGCTATGCATGTGTATGGGAGTGTATCTTTGTATTTTCCTCTCAATTTTGCTGTAAATCTAAAACTTCTCTAAAAAATAGTCTTAAAATAATCACCCAAAGAGATCTCAAATCAGTAGTCTAATCTCCCACCTTAGGAAACTAGAAAAAGAAGAGCAAAGTAAACCCAAAGTAAATAGAAGGAAAGAACTGACTAGGACAAAAAGACTAAAATGACTAAAATCAGGAATGAAAGGGGGGCTGGTATCACTACTGAGAAAAAACAATCCTTACTGAATACGTCTGTAAAGTGAATGGTTGTCCCAATAGAATAGAAACCATTTTATACCTATTTGTAGTGTTAACATTTTGTAATATAAACATTCAAAGATTGTGCTTTCTCCAAAAAGTGCTTTACATGACTTATTTCATCCTCACAACATTCTTAGAATGCAGGAGGTGTTATATGTAGGAAAATGTAATCATGAAGAACTGTGTTTGAGTCAGGCCGAGTTGGGTTGTGGATCCAGTTCTATGTCTTGGTTTTGACATTGAACAAGCCACTTACCCATTTTTACAGATGAGCTAGTAAACCGAGAGTCATAAGTAAGATTACCTACCCCCTTTTTTGGGGGGTGGGGGGAAAAAAGGGATTCATAAGGATTAAATGAGATAATTCATATAAAATATCCAGCATAGTTCCAAGCACGTGGTAAGCGCTTGATAATGGTAATTTATTCAGAAAGGGAAACAGAATTGCTTAGCTAGCTAAAGTTAGCGCCCTCAGGAAATCTAACCCCTAGTTGAGTGGCTTGTCTTGTAATTTAGATTCACAGCCAATATATGGCATGGAGAATTCAAATGGAACAAAGCAGCCGGTTGCAGGAAAAAATGCTGGTTCTTTTTTATATTTTATTTTGCTTAGAACAAGTTAGAGATCATAAGATTATGAGTCTGTAACTTGCTATAGTGTTTATATTTAAAACATCCTGTTACTTATTGTTTTCAGAGTTATTGAAATCCAACAATGCTATGGATCAGTCTTGATACTTGTAAACATTTCTTTTAGGATGTTGCCTTTCCTTGCATGCCCTTTCCTCTTTTTGCTTGTTACTTGCACGTCCTCCATGAGATGGCAGTACACTAACATAAAGTATAAATGAAACATCCATATAGAAACACCTATTTACTTGGTCTAATGGGAAATGATGGTTTTCCTGGAAAATTAGCCTGTGAGTTAAGACTAAATGCATGTTTTCTGTTGGACAATTAATTAAAATCAGTGCTGATGAACAGATGCTGAATGAATAAGTAGAATAATATATAGTACCTACAATGTATCAGACACTGAGATAGGTACTACAGACGAGAGATGCAGGAACTATCTGATATGTGCCTGCCTTCCTCATATCGTCAAACACACCCACCCCCATTGAACAAATGAGAACTCTGAGGATTAGAAGGTCAGTAGCTTTCCCAGGGTCGTACAACTAGAGATGTGAAGCCAGGACTTGGCAATGGTGGGGGAAGAAGCCAACTTTGAATTTCAGATATGTTGGATTTGAAGCCAAGGTTTGCATTCTAGTACCAGAATGTGATGGAAACCTGGAATTCTACTTTAGAATTGGGTCAAAGGTATAAATTTGAGAGGCATCTCTGCAGAACAGAGTTGAAGCTGTAACATTTGTATGAGGCTGTCTATGCAAAAGTGTCAAAGGACCCAACAGGTGAAGTGTAATCCCCAAGGAGCAAGGCGATAGGGCAGAGGGTTAAGAGTACACGCACTGGAGGTGGATAGACCTGAGTGTAAATCCTGCCTTCATATTTGCTGGCTGTGTGTTCTTGGGTAAGATACTTAACCTCTTTGACCCTTTGCAATGACCCTATGAGGGAGATACTATCTCCATTTACAGATGGAGAAACTGAAGCTTGGAGAATATAGGAGTTGACCCAATTCCTAAATGCATCACAGTGCATCTACTACATGATGGATCCAAGATTCAAATTTGGAGAGTCCGACTTAGGCTTACATTGCTAAGTACCACATACGATGCTTCTCCAATCATGGTACTTAGGACACTGCCTAGCAATTCCTTGTGTGTGAGTCTCCTTGTGTCAGTCAGGGTTCTCCAGAGAAACAGAAAAAGTAGGAGAGAGAAATTATCATCTATATACCAGTAGGATATATTCCTTGAAATAAATCTTTTTATATATGCATTTGTATACCTAGTATGCATGCACACACATCCACAGATTTATTTCAGGGAATTGGCTTATGCGACTGGGAGGTGGCAAGTCCTGTTCAGTAGTGGGACAGCAGGCTGGGACTCAGGCAGGAGCTCATGTTGCAGTCTCTAAGCTGACTTTCATTTTCCCCAGGGAACTCAGTTTTGCCCTTAAGGCCTTTTAATTGGCTTAGACCCACCCACATTATCTAGGGTAATCACTTTTACTTTAAGTCAACAGCTGTAGATGTTAACCACATCCACAAAATACCTGCCCAGCAACACCTAGATTACCATTTGGTTAAATAACTGGATACCATAGCCTAGCCAAGTTGACACATAAAGCTAACCGTCACACTCCTCCAGGTGTCTGTGGTCTCTGTGACCGTGGGAAGCCTAGCTTTCCTCTTTGCCTTTATATTCCCAGTGCATAGCCCAACGCCAGGCACCAGGTGGCACTCAGACATTTATTGAGTGTGTACCCATTCTCTAATAGCCCAGAGAATGTGAGCATAATGATCCTGTTTTCAACTGTAGACTGGGGCTAGGCTGCAGACTTTCAGTGTTCTTGAATCACACATTACTTTCTTTGGGGCCCGTGGATGGGAGCGGGAGATGATAAAGATGAAGCAACAAATGGTCATTGCCAGCTGGGGCCATGGGCAGTGCTGCCACCCCCAAGAGCTTAGTAGGGGTCTTTGTAGGACATGGTGCATATGCTGTGTTTGTTTTTAGGTTTCTGCTGGCTCCTGTTTTTAGCTCTGGATGCTATAATATTGGGTGGTCGGAAAAGTCATGACGTATTTTTTCTATGTTTTTCATTGCAAAAATGCATCATGACTTTTCCGACAACCCAATATTTGCAACTTTGTCTCTTGAGATGAAGGCACAAAGGTTTTGAAGAAGCAAAACCTGCTGAGGTTAGATAAGAGTGAAGAACTGTGGATCTGTGAGTGCCTACGGTCACTGAAAGACCAGCCCTAGGAGCATCCTTCTGGGGCCTGGCAGCCCCTTCTGAGAAAATACAGAGACGGGGTAGTGGACGCTGCCCTGTGGTGAAAGCATCTACCAAGAATTAGGCTCAAAATGTACTCCTTTGGGGAGCCTTGTTGAGCATCTGATCTATACCTCCCTCCACTTCAAATAAAATGGTGTCACTTCCTACGTGATGAGAAGCATCTGGGAACACTCACTATCTTTTTTCCCCTCTCCTCTGTCTAGGATCACATCATGCTGCCTCCTAGAATTCTGCCTCTCACCCCTTAGATTTATCTACATAAATAGCCTGGCAACAACCAAACACTCTTCTTGATACCCTAATACCCAGGACAGAGATAGACTTGTTGCAGATACTCAAAGACTTGTTTAATAACACAGGAGTGGGGCAGGTAGAACACTTGCTAGGACTGAATTATATCCTTACAGCCCCCTCGACCCCCTCATTCATAAGTTGAGGCCCTAACCACCAATGTGACTACTTGGAGATAAAGCTTCCAGGAGGTAATTAAGGTTAAAGGAAGTCATAAGGATGGGGTCCTTATCTGAAAGGATTGGTGGCATTATAAAAACGGAGAGAGATCTCTCTCCCCATGTGCATACACCCAAGAAAGGCCATGTGAGGACACAGAAGGTGGCTGGCTGGCTGCAAGCCAAGAAAGCTTTCATTAGGAGCTGAATTGACTGGTACTTTGATCTGGGACTTCCAGGCGCCAGAATTGTGAGAAATAAATTTCTGTTGGTTAAGCCCTCCATAGTGTTTTGTAATAGCAGCCCAAGCTGACTGATACAGTACTAATCATAGTGAATTATATTATTTTAAAGCTTGCCTAATAGAGGATATAAAATGAGCCAGAGAAGTGTTAAGGAAGGAAAATAATTTTCATGAAGTCTTTTTTCAATTCCAGGAAGAAAATAGGGAAAGGGCATTGTAGGTCAAAGAAGTCACTGGTACACAGGTGTGGAGAGTAGCAAGCAGGTATGTACACACAAACACACATGCACACACGCATACACACACCACTCTGTGCTACAGCCAGGGGAAGCACCTGGTTCTTCTCCAAATGTGCCAGGCTTTCTTCAGCAGTATTTTGTGGTGTATATAGGACATCTTTTAAATATTCTGGCTATTTATCCTTCGTCTGCGACGTGTTGAAAAATATATTTTTCCAGTTTATAACTTAACTTTTAACTTTGGGTGTTTTTTTGTCACACACAAGCTTTTTTTTAATTAATTTATTTTTTTTTTATGTAGTCCAGTTTACCCACCTTTCCTTTTATGATTTAACTTTTCAGTATTCATTTGAAACACTCTTAAGCAGTGCATAATGATGCTCTCTATTTTCTTTTAAAATGATAAACTGTTGCTTTTCATATTTAGCTTTTTAAATAATCCAGAATTTATTTTGGTGTATAGTGTGAGGTGGGGAATCTCACTTCATCTTTTCCCATATAGACAGCCACTTGTCTCAGCACCTTGTACTGTTCAGATTTTTCTCACTGATTTGTAATGTCACACTGTCAGATACCAAGTTTGCCTAGTGCATAGGTCTATTTTCTTATTTATTTGGAAGGGTGCTTTATATATTCTGGGTACTAATCCTTTGCCATTGATATACTTTGGAAATGTTTTGTCTCACTTTGAAATTCTGAAAAAGTTTTTAAATTTTAATATTGAAATTATCAAATTTTTAGTTTCTTTTTTATTTTCATATTTTGGAATCCCCTTGCCCTAAGGATATAAAGATATTCTTCTAGAAGTTTCATAAATTTGTCTTTTACTTTTATGTCATTCAGCCCATAAAATTAACTTTTTGTATGGTGTGAGGCAAAGATCAGAAATCAATTATATTATTTGCTCACAATTCTTTTTTTCCACCCTGCCCTTGCCATGGTTTATTGTAGGCGGAATATACTCCCCTTTCCCACTGTCTTTGAACATAACCATGTGACTTGCTTTGGTGACTGGAATGTGAGCAGATATAATGTATGCTCCATCCAATCAGAGACTTTAAATGTTCTGTGTTGGTTAGCTTACCTTCTTGAATTCCTTAACTGCAACATGAGAAGTGCATGTCCCAGGTAGCCACTGCTTATTCAGCCTGGTTCAGAGAATGAGACACGTGGAGTAGACCTGAATCTGAACATTAGCTGACTATAGACGTGTGTAAGAAATAAATGTTGTTTGTTTAAATGTTTGTTGTAAGCCACTGAGATTTTGAGGTATGTTTGTTATACAGCATAATTTCAGCAACATGGCTAACACAAGATTTAATTTATTTTTATTTTCATTATGGATAACCAATTGTTGAAATGTCCATCCTTTCCACATTGATCTCCAGTACAAACTCTGTCATTAAGTAAGCTTCTGTATGTATGTGGGCCTGCTCCTGGACTCTTTTCAGTCCCATTTCTCTGTTTGAATATCCCTGTACCAAAACCACACTAACTTAATTAATACAGATTTACATGTAATAATTACTAATCTTGTAAGGAACATTCCCCCAAACTAGTTCTTATTCTTTAGGAGTATTATGGGGATGTTTTTTGACCTTCTTCCATATAAATGTTAGGGTCAACTTGTTAAGTACCAAGAACCCTATTGAGATTTTTCATTAGAACTGTACTGAAACTACATATCCATTGGGAGAATTCCCATCTTTGCAATATTGAGTCTTTGACCCATGAACATTGGGTTTCCCTTTATGCCTCCATTCAATAAAGTTTTTGTAATTTTCTCCATAAAGAACATTTAAAGCTTGTTAGCTTTACTGTTAGGTACTTTTAATTTTTTTGTTGCTATCATAAATGTTATCTTTTATAACCACATTAAAAAAATTTTTTTAAATTGTTTGTTATTTTTTATTGTGAAATACACATTTTTCAGAATTAGTTTCAGCTGTACAACACAGTGCAATAGTTACACTTTTTACCCCTTGAAGTGACAACCCTCTCCCCCAATCCACCACCCCACTTCCCCCCCAATATCATACATATCTATTACAATTCCCTTGACTCCACTCCCACACCATACTCCACGTCCCATGACCATATATATATATATGTATATATATATATATATATATAT
>NW_017731411.1:2888172-2901388 GCF_001890085.2 Hipposideros armiger | reverse complement strand
TTATTTGCATTTCTCTAATGATTAGTGAGGTTGAACATTTTTTCATATGCCTGTTGGCCATCTGTATGTCCTCTTTAGAGAAATGCCTCTTCATGTCCTGTGCCCATTTTTAAAATGTTTGTTTTAAGTTTACATAGTGTAGGGGTTTTCTGTAGATATTTTGAGATTTTTATGTGGACAGTCATATAAACTGCAAATAAAGACAAATTTTTTCTTCATTTCCAATTTTTATTATTTATTTATTTATTTACCATATTTTGCCATGTATAATGTGCACTTTTTTGCCCAAATTTGTGAGGGAAAAATAAGGATGCACATTATACATGGGTAGCACTAATTCCATATCTATATAAATGTTTTTAATTCTTTTATTTATACTTGTGAGTTAAAAGTGTAACTCTAGAAAGCAATAACGATATCCATATGCAAAATAACCCTGGAATACAATAATTGGTTTTGTTGAACTTAGGACGAACTTGCAACAATGAAGAGTTCTTGACCTTCTATGATGTAAATATCGTAAATTTGTTACTGGTACATAAACTTTCTTGTACCTTGTATCTGTTCTTGTGTTTTGTAATAATTTGTTACATAAAATTTCTTTTTTTTTTTTTTTCTTTTAGCTGAGCCATCCTGCTACCTGTTGGCAGCTCAGCGGCTGCTCAGCTCGGGCTGGGACTCAGACTGCTGTTGCTCAGAGCTCAAACTCTTGAGCGAGCTCTTAACCAACTGAGCCACTCAGCCAGCCACATAAAATTTCTTATACTATAATATGTTAAAAAATAAATGCTAAAATTCCTTTATAATACAAAAAACAAGTACCTAAATGTAAACAAATAAAAATTTGAATTAAAAATTAAAATGAGGGGCTGGCCGAGTGGCTTAGCTGGTTAAGAGTGCGAGCTCTGAACAACAGCCTCGCCCGTTCGATTCCCACATGGGTCAGTGAGCTGCACCCGAGCTGAGCTGCCGCTGAGCTGCCAACAAGTGGCAGGATGGCTCAGCTGGTGAGAGCATGTGCTCCTAATAAGGTTGCTGGTTCGAATCCCGCATGGGATGGTGGGCTATGCCCACCAGCAACTAAGATTGTACACGGCACCTTGAGCTGAGCAGCCTTGAGCTGCCGATGGGCAGCTGGATGGTGACTGGACTTGGAGCTGAGCTAGTTGTGCCCTCCACAACTACAACTGAAGTATGACAACTGGCTTTTACCCTTCCCCAATTTCCCAACACTATTCCCCTTCCCCAATTCCCCAATAAAATCTTTTGGGAAAAAAATTAAAATGAGGGTCGGCCGAGTGGCGTGTTGGTTAAGAGTTGGCTTGGGACACCAGCTCTGAGCAGCAGGGCCCTGGTTCAGAACCCACATGAGGGCCAGTGACTCTGTGCCCTCTACAGCTAAGATGGTGAACAACAGCTCAACCTGAAGCTGGGCTGCCGTGAGTCACCGGCGATGGCGTAGGCCTCAGTGGGGCTGGCCGGCAGCTGGTGTGCACTTTTGTGAGTTGCCGTGAGCTGCCGTGAGCAGCCGTTCAATCAATGGCCAGCGAGCAACTGCCTCACCCGGGAAGAGCGCGATGATCATACTAACATGGGCCAGTGAAGCAACGTCCTCCACAACTAGACTGAAGAAGAAAAAGGACAGCAACTTATCTGTTCCCCTTCCCCAATTCCCCAACGCTGTTTCCCTCCCCCAATTCCCCGATAAAATCTTAAAAAAAAAAAATTAAAACGAAAGGTATTTTTCCCCTGAAAGCTTGGGCCAAAAATGTGGGTGCACATTATACATGGGAGCATATTATGCATGGCAAAATATGGTATGCCTTCATAATACACTGGCTGGAGACTCCAATATAATGTTGCAAAGATGAGGTAATTTCAAGTACACCTGCTTGTTCCCAGTATTAAAGGAAATGCTTTCCACATGTTACCATTAAATATATTTGTAGTATGATTTTTGTAGATGCCATTTATCAAGATAAGGAAGTTTCTATCTGTCCCTAGTTTGCTAAGAGATTTTGTCATGAGTTAGTGATAAATGTTATCAAATATGTTTTTCTGTCTTCATGCGAAGGTCATTTTGCTTTTGTCTTTTAGTGGTGAATTATATTAAATCATTTTTCAATGTCGAACTAACCTTACATTCATGGGCTAAATACAATGTTTTGTGATGCCTTATCATTTTTATGTATAGCTGGGTTTGCTTTTATATTTTAAAGTAATTTTTTCATCTATGTTTATGAGTGAGATTGGTCTGAAAATTTTCAAACTGTCCTGTTGAGTTTTGATATGAAGGGTGTGATTGCCTTGTAAAGTGAGTTGGCAGGCATTCCTTCTTTCCCTAATATCATAGACTTCTTTGTGTAACACTGGAAATATTGTTTATTTAATGATTGGTGCTGGAGCAACTGCTTGAGCCTGGTGTTTATTTTGTAGGAAAGTATCAAGGGTATGTTAGCCTCATAAAATCAGCTTGGGAGGATTTCGTTTTTCTTTCCTCTGGAACAAGTTGTGTAAAATGTGGATCATGGGTTCCTTGAATGTTTGCTAGAAACTGTTTGTTAAATTCTAGGCATGGTGATTGTGTGTGTGAGAAATTCCTGTTTTAATTACCGTATTTGCCGGCGTATAGGACGATTTTTTGGTCCTGAAAAATATGCCTCCAAGTGGGGGGTCGTCTTATACGCCAGGTACACTTCAGATAGACTGCCCATAGTGCTTGCCCCGTGCCATAGTGGCCTCCCGATGCCCGCCCACTTCATTCCACATACCGTTCAGGCATCAGCAGCGCTGCTGGGTGTATGCTCGGCTGTTATGCGATTTTGCTGTTATGCGATTTTACCACACTCGCAAAATCGCACACAGCCGACCATACACCCAGTATGATAGCGCAAAATCGCGAATTGTGATACCATACTGGGTGTATGGTCGGCTGTGTGCGATTTTGCGAGTGTGATAAATTCGGGTTACCGTATATTTCTTTACATATGCATTGAAGATTCGCGATTTTGCGCTATCATGGTGCCTGTTAGAATGTTGAAGAGCTCGCACTTGCGCACTAGTGAGGTCCCAGGGAGATGCTGATGCAAGGGTGGACCAGACTGCTATAGTGACAGGGCGGGCAAACAGGGAGCAGGGACCAATCAAATCAGGCTTTGTATACAGCCAACAGCCAACCACAATACTGCACCATTGTACAGTACAGCATAGAAAATGTCGACCAGTCAAACCCCTATCATCCCTATCATGGCACCAGCCAAAAGAAAGAAGTATGATGCAAATTTTAAACTGAAAGTTATAAACTTTGCTAAGGAAAATAATAATTGTGCTGCTGCAAGACAATATGGAGTAACAGAAAAGATGGTTCGGGACTGGAAATCAAATGAGAAAGCATTAAAGAGTATGCCAAGGGGTAAGTGTGCATTAAGAAGAGGCACCCCACACTGGCCAGAACTCAAAAAACATGTAGCAGACATGGTGGCTCAACATCGCCAAAACGGTTATGTGGTGACACGAAATACAATACGCTTGCACTTCAGTGGGCCAAATCAAATCTGATATTGTTTTACCTTTTATTTGGTGTGTGGAAGGTGTGCGGAAGAGGGGGTAGTCTTATACGGCGAGTATATAACAAACTCTGTATTTTGAGTGGAAATGTTAGGGGGTCGTCTTATACGCCCAGTCGTCTTATACGCCGGCAAATACGGTAGTTTTATTGTTATTGTATGTTCAGGCTTTCTATTTTTCTAAGTCTTTTTGGTTTTTTATATATTTTTGTCCACTTTTAAAACATGGGGGAGCAACAGATCGGGCGAGAGTTTTAGAAAGACCTTTTGGTCAGGGAAAATCACAGTCACTAGATGGCACACATTTTTTCACTTAAACTTTATTAGTATGTGGATGTTTAGGAAGTTGGGGCTTAGAGAAATGAGCTCTGCATCTTCCTTGGTCCTGCCTTGTTGGATGTGGGCTTGATCACTTTTAACCTTGCTAATCTCTTTGAGCCTGGTTTCCTCATCTGAAAAGTGAGGATAATAATACCTAATTACAAAATGTGTAGGAAAAAAAATATATGTTGTGGGGACTTCCACTTCTAACCATGCTGTGGTAGCAAGGACTGGACATCGCCATGCACAGTAAACAATTAGAAAGCTGGACAAAATACATAAAGTAACTTTTTTTCAGGCATTGCACAACAGGTGGTGGTGCACGATTGTGATGCCCAAGAAGGGAAATAAATGAAACGAGCCTTATAATCGGCTCTGGCTTTCTGCCTGGAGGCAATTGAGTCAGGAAGGAGGAATTCAAAGAGAGCCCAGCAGCCTCTCTGAGTTGAGATCAAAGATGATCCAAAGAACCCAGTGCAGGATAAGTAAGGTGGTCCAAAATCCAGGCACCTGGAAAACTGAAGTCCTGGGGCTGTTTTACTGGGAGGAGGAAAGACTCAGGGGGAACCTGCATAGTGTCTTCAGAGCTTAGAAAGACCATCATGTTGAAGAGCAGTTATTCATGTTCTGCATGACCCTGGAAGACAGAATTAGGACAGTTGGATGGCAATTCGAGGAAGAGGCTTTTGGCTCAGCCCGAGGAAACATTTTCTAGCAGTCATGGTTGATCATGTTGGAGAGGCTGCCTTGCCTGGCTGGGCTGACGAAGGGACTGAACAAGCATGCTGGGCTGTAGCCGCAGGTGTTCCTGCAGTGAGCAAGGGCTGAACCAAATGCCATCCAGGGCCCATTATCAGTACTTTTTATAGTTTGGGTTTTATTGCTTGGCTTTTATAAGAGGCAGGTGACACCAACTGACTGTGTTTTTAAAGCATGTTGAGAAAACTAAAAGTCCCTGAAGACCCCCGCCCCATAAAAAAAATGAAAGTCCATAAGGTTTTAAAACAGAGCAATCTTCCATACACATCATTCGTATTTATACTTTTATTTGATTTCTCACCTCTGTGTGCCTTTTCTTGAATTCAAGACCATGTCTTATCTGCATTTTCGTGTCCCCTCCTGTAATAAACCATGTGGATACCAGGTGCTTCCTCAGTACCTGAGTGACTGGGTAGCGGTTTGGCTTGAAGAAGGTTGGCAAACACGCATCTAATGTGCTGCTCTCTGTGCTGTACCCTCGCAGACATCACTAGTCAACCACAGAGTCTTTTCCACTGAGCTCAGTCTTAGCTGTGATTCTTGACAATCACTTCTAATTATTAAAATTAATACTAACAGTGCTAAACTATTTGCCATCCTGAGCTTGAAGGAATGCTTGGGATTCTCTTCCTGGCTCTGGTCTGCGTTTTCGACCATCTGTTGGGAAGCCCAGCTGTCATCTGCTTTCTAGACGTAGGAGCTATGTGGGCACAACCTCCATGCTGATGGTTTGGCTGAGCACCAAGGGGGACATTTTGGGGGCACTGAATACTAGGGATGCCTTCTGGATGATGTAAATGAAAAGCTTTTGAGCTTGGATGTGATGTTGATAAAGTATACAGGGTTGCAACCATGTTGGGGAGGAGATGAGGTGTGATCACATCTCTGAACCCCTGAGTTTTGGGTAGAGCCTGATACTGTATGGGTTCCACCTTCTGACTTTTAGTGCCTGCAGGGTCCTCTGGGAGTGACTGGGGGTGCTCTTCTTGACTGAGGGTTACCTTCAGCCTAAGTTGTGGTGCAGTAGAAAGAGAATGGGCGTGAGACTCAGCTCTGAGCTTATGTTCTGTCTTTGCCACTTACCAATTGAGTGGCACATTGCTTACCTTCACTGAACCTGGCTTCCTTCTCTTCAAAGAGGGGATGGCAATATCCACCTCAAATAGTGGTTTAGAGATTTAACGAGACAACCTAGGTAACGGGTTAGGTACATAGGGATATTAAAAGTTACCAGCACTTAACATGTTTACCATGTGCCATGCACTGCTCTAAGCCCTTTACATATATTAATTCATTTAATGTTCATAACAACTCTATGAAGTAGGTACTGTAAGTGTCACCTTAATTTGATAAAGTGAGGAAACTGAGACACAGAGCAGTTGATTCACCCAGAGTCACACAGCTAGTGCTGAGCAGAGTCAGGATTCAGACCCAGGAAGTTTGACCCCAGCTTCTACTCTTAACTGCTCTACTGTGAATGTCTTAGAGGCCAGTCCCTATCTCATCTGCATAACCATGGACACATGTTTATCGGCTTCCTGCTCCATGCAAGAAACTATGTTAGATGCTGGGGAGGATACAAATATTAATAAAATACATTTAGGAATGAAAGATACATTTAGGAATGGATATGAAATCAAGTAGGATAGAGTTTTGGGGACTATAGAAAGCTTATAATTGGTGTGGGATGATGGGACAGGGGACAGCAATCTAAACAGTCAGCAGGCAATGATTGTCCATGGAAGTGACTGGCAATCATTATCCTTCCGGAAATCTCTATGGGTAAATTATTAAATAGGCACTCATTTGCACAGTGGCCTCTTTTGAGTTTGTTGTGCAGGGACTGACTCACTTGGGCTTGGTGAGCACTGGGTTCTGAGCTTGCATACCTGGGGTGAGATGCTGTGCCTGGGCGCTTCCCCAGACAGCACATATCCTGAACGCCCTGCCTGAATCAGGCAGGCAAGCAGGCTCCTATTCCACTGGTATGCAACAATGGCCTCTTACCTGAATTTTATGCCTAGATCTGCAATATGGCCTGTTGGATATTTATGCAGACTTGAGAGGTCTGGCTATCACCTCAAACTCAGCCTTTCTGGAATCCAACTCATTGTCCTATTGCTAACTGTTATGGACTAAATTGTGTCCTCCTCAAAATTCATATGTTGAAGTCCTAACCTCTGTAATACCTCAGAATGTGACTGCATTTGGAGATTGGGTCTTTAAAGAGTTGATTGATTTAAAATGAGGTCATTAAGATGGCCCTAATCCAATATGACCTTGTAAGGAGACACACACATAGAGGGAAGATCATGTGAGGACACAGGGAGAAGGTGGCCATCCACAAACCAAGGAGAGAGGCCTCAGAAGAAACCAACCCTACCAACACCTTGATCTCAGACTTCTTCAGATTTGTGAGAAAATAAATTTTTGTTTGAGCCACCCAGTCTGTGGTACTTTGTTATGGCAACCTGAGCAGACTCATAGACTAACCATCTCTACCTCACCTCTCACAGCAGTTACCAAAACGCTTAGATTTCCTTCACAATGATCACTGGGACTTTTTCTCTGTTCTTGCTGTTGCTTCTGTGCTGGCACCCTGCTGTGGGTGGCCCTGACCTCACTGTGACTGTAATTTGTCTTGCTCATGTCCACGTCCACCTGGGAAACAATAAGAGACCCCAGAGCAAGGGAGACAACATGATAAAAGCTGGGTTTTAGGATAACTATGGTCTCAATTCCTTGGTGTGGTGTTCAGAGACTTGTCTTCTGTTACCTGGTCTTGCTAGATACTGGTTCTCCACAAATAAAAACAATTTAAAACCACTCCATTCTCACTCTCCTCTGAATCAAAATAACTTTGGTGACATTTCAGCATAAAAGTCACACCTAGTGTAGCTCATGTCTCATTGCTGATGCCTAAGCCTCCCGAAGAGGCACACAGCCCTTCTGAGTGGAGAGATGATGCTCTCTGGGCAGCAAGTCCTCCGTGGTGCCTGGCACGCTGCCTCCTCCACTTGGGCGCTTGTCATGGGTCAGGCTTCCCGGGAGCCGACACTGAAATACAGATTCTTGTGCAAGGGGTGTATTCCTAGCTCCAGGGAGTAGGGAACCTAGAGGAGTAGGGGAAGTAGGGCAGGGTGGTGTGATTTTAGGCCAAGTGCCATGGAGGTAACTTCAGCCCGGGTCTGCAAGGAGAACTCTGGAATGTAAGTTAGGCCTTTGTAAGTTATGAGTTTATCTGTGGGAGGAAAGGGCAAAGGAACTGGGCTTTCCTCTGTCCTGCCCATTAATCATTGGCCAAGGCCACGCCCCACCATTTCTGGCTTATTCTGGCAGAGTGGCTTCAGCAGCGCAAGGACAGCCCTCCAAAAAGGAGTTGCAGCTGTGGGCTGTTGGAAGGAAAAAGCCCACTGAAGCCAAGAAAAGGATGCAACTACACAGAAAGGGATCCAAGGGGATCTGGGTGGGGCACGAACAGTGTCCCCTGCAGCTGCGTGTACATATCTGCCCTTTGGTCCATCTGAGAGCAGGGCTCACTCCTGGGACCCCATTCCTCAGTCCTACTGTTTGTATTTGTTCTGCAGCTTTTTGTTGCATGTGTGTTTCCGGAAGCAGCCATTCTGCAACACAGTAGAGGCCTCACAAGCAGAATAAAGTGAACCGTTTTCAAAATGACAGGATTTCATGTGTTATTTGATGTGTTTCGCCTTTTAACATGATAGTTTACAATGAGAAACTCTCAGTTTCACCGTAAATTGCCTGCATTGCTCTCTCCCATGTTGATGTCAGCTCATCTATTTCCCTGTCAGTTGGAATTTTGTGCTCCCTATTTCCATTTTTTCCCTTTCCTTCATGTTCTCTGTATTACATGTAGTTTAGCTTTTTAATATCATTCTTAAAAGTAAAACATATTAGAGAGTGCCTAAAGTTCTTTGAGCAAGTAAGGAAATCCTTAGACATGGATACAGATCTTACAAACATTTGGATGTCTGGGACTAAGTTGAGAAGAAGTGATATACAAGGTCTGACATTTAAGTTTGGGAACTTGTTGCAATAATGTTGCTAACCTTTTTTGATATTAGAGGAATTATTTATTATGAATTTGTACCAACTGGACAAGCAGGTCACCAAGTTTACTATTTGGAAGTGCTGAAAAGACTGCGTGAAAAAGTAGACGAAAAAGACCTGAACCTTTTGCCAACAATTCATGGCTCTTGCATCATAACAATGCACCAGCTCACATGGCACTGTCTGTGAGGGAGTTTTTAGCCAGTCAACAAATAACCGTATTGGAACACCCTCCCTACTCACCTGATCTGGCCCCCAATGACTTCTTTCTTTACCCAAAGATAAAGGAAATATTGAAAGGAAGACATTTTGATGACATTCAGGACATCAAGGGTAATCCTATGACAGCTCTGATGACCATTCCAGAAAAAGAGTTCCAAAATTGCTTTGAAGGGTGGACTAGGTGCTGACATTGGTGCATAGCTTCCCAAGGGGATTACTTCGAAGGTGACCATGGTGATATTCAGCAATGAGGTATGTAGATCTTTTTCTCAGATGAGTTCGTGAACTTAATTGTCCACATCGTATTTAATGTTATATGTTCTAGAAATTTTAAGACTTGTTTTTCAAGATTAAGTAACTCAATGTTTAGAAACATATGCAGTTCTTTGAAAGTGTCCCTTCTTACTTGTCACTTGCCTTGTCAATACTTACGTTGCACAGTTTTCTTGTGAACACAGAATTTCTGTCTGTTGTGAAAACCACACCCGGCTGAAATGTGGAGGAAAGCACCTCTGCTCTTCTGATAGATAGAGAGTGATGGTTGAAGGCACAGGTTTTGGAGTCAGACAACCTGGGGTTGAGTCTTGTCTCCAGGTTTACTGGCTCTGTCCATCATCTGGACAAGTCACTGGGTGGCTCTAAGTCTTAATTTGATGGTTATCAAATGTGGACAATAATACTGGCAATAGTCAGGGTTTACTAAAAGCCCCCATCAACCTGCATAGACTCCTTCGGACTCTCATTCCCTCAGAGCCATCCATGCCTGTGACTGAGGGTGTCCTGACCTCCATGGACGCCACCAACACCCCAATAGCCATACTGGCACAGTGAGGAGTGGTGTGAGGTCATCTAGTGAGCTGGCCAAGAATAGGAAGCCTGGGTTCAAGTTTACCACTTCCTGGCTGTGTGACCTCAGGTCAGGCTAGAGAAACATTGCCGGGGAGATGGAAGGCCATTTCCCAGCAATGGCTAGGGGAGGCCAGCAGGCCCACCCCAGCCAAAGCAAAATATTTCATCCAGGTCTGTAATGACCTCCAGGAGAATATAGTGTCAGGTCTAGCCTCAACTGGCTTGGACCACTCTGGACAGAACATTGTGGACAGTGGAAGCTTCAGCGCTGGCCCGTCACATGCAATGCTCTGGGTGGAGCTTGCACCCTAACTGCCCCACACCTCTCGCTCCAGACAGGTTAGCCATACCAGACACAGAGTGTCTCAGACACATAGTTCCTCAGACACACCTGGAGCCCCGGTGCCCTGCCTGCTCTGCCCTGCCATGCCCTGTCCTGGCCCACCTGCATGGAGAAAAGACTGGCTGAGATGGCTTGCAGGCTCTGGTTGGCAATCTGCCATCTTTTACCATCAGTACCACATGCTTAGGTATGTTTCCTGTGGTTTCAGTGGGGGTGTAAGACCACCTTGTTAGTGTATGGAGTTGACAATGGAAGGTGAGAATTAAGAATTATGTGCACTTCTGAGTCTTTAATGCAACTAGACTTTGGACAGTTTGCTTATATCTCCTAAAATCTATTTAGTCATAGACAACTATTGCCACTCTGTCAAGATCCTGATCACTGTGCTCATTTGAGAAGAGTGAGATTGCTAATTGAAATAAAATTGAATGAAAAAATGAGTAAATAAAGAAAATGTATTAATGCTTTAATAGTAATTATGATTGTCCGCTAGAGAGGCACACAGCTACTCCAGGTACAGCTAGTTAAAGAGAACAAGTTGGTCCTAGGTGTTTCATTCTGGAGGGATGGCTGTGATATAGAGTAAATTGAGTAAAGGCAGGTACAGAGTGATGTGCAGAGAATAATTTCATTTTTATTACAAAATTTAAAAATGGAAAGACTCTTCCATGTATGTGCCTATCTACAATATTTGTAAGATCACAGAAAAAGATGAGCAAAGACTCATACCAAATTGTTAACTTTAATTAGATTAGAAAGGTGGGACGGTATGCAGAGCAGGAAAGATTAATACTTAAAAAAAATAAACCTTCATATTATCTTACTTGCTATACTGTATGCAATTATATTTTTTATAATAAAAAAGCCAGTAAAATGAAGAGAAAGGTCTTAGCTTAGATGCCACCTCTTCCAGAAAGCCTCTCTGATGCTCCCCAGGCTCTCTCTTTGCCCTCGTAGCACTCCTTTTGTGCCTCTATTATTGTAACTCCTGTACTGAGTTGCAGTAATCTGTTGATTCTCATGCCCTTACTGACTGGGAGCTCCTTAAGGTCAGGATCTATGTCTTATTAATATCCATATCCCTGGCACCCAGCACATGTCTGGCACATAATAGGTGCTCAATGAATGGGTGCTGAATGGACGTGCTATGGAATGAATTATGTCTCCCCCTGAAATTCATATGTTGAAGACCCAACCACCAATGTGAAAGTCTGGAGATGGGGCTTTTGGAAGATAATTATGTTTATATGAGATTATGAGGGTAGGGCCCTCAGGATGGGATTTGTGCCCTGATAAAGAAAAGTCTCTCTCTCCCTCTCTCTCTCTCTCTCTCTCTCTCTCTCTCCCTGTGCCATATGAGGACACAGCAAGTAGGTGACCACCCACAAGCCAGGAAGAGAGCCCTCACCAGAAACTGTCCATACCGGCACCTTGATCTTGGACTTCCAGTTTCCAGAACTATGAGAATATGGATGTCTATTGTTTGAGCCTCTCAGTCTATGATATTCTGTTATGGCAGCCCTAGATGACTAAGATAGGATGGATGACAATCTGCTCCAACCTAAAGAGAGAAAACTCTTTAGCTTTAAAGGGTATGTTTACTGCCAGATTGATGGTCCATATTCAACTTTAGAGTCCAACCTCTGCTCCTAAGCCATAAGCCCAAGGTAAGATGCTGAACCTCATGGATGGAGAAAGCAAAGTTCTCTTGGCAGTATGCAAGGCTACTTCTCAATGCTGTGGTTTTTTGGTTAGTGACAGACTCTGGGGCTCTGGGCCTCCCTCATGCTCTGTCCCTGGATTCAGGGCACATGAGAAGTCATAGAGAACACTCTTTCTTTCTGGCTCCTTCTGTTTTGTGATGAGATCCAGGCAATGGTTTTACTGTTTCAGTTTTCAATGTCATAAACTTTTGCCTTTGCTCTGTCCCCAAATGTATTTCAGTGTGAATTAGGGAAAGGTTGCATGACGGTGGTGATGGTGGTGGTGATACGCATTTAACCTGTCTCAGACTGCTATAAATCCCTTGCTCATGTCTTGCTGGGAGAGGTAGGTAATATCCAGAACTAGCACTCGGTAGATTTTAACTCCTGGTTGAAAAGCACCCTTTGTCCTGCTAGTTAATGCAGAAAGAGAATCCTCAGCTATTAGTCAGAAGGAAAAGAGAAAGCATTTTACCTCTTTGCTTTGACAATGTAAATTGAAAGATTTAAAGTTATAAACCTTGGTCCTCTGGATAAAATCATACGACTGGAAGGCCCTTTGGTCTATGATGCTCATTGAGGCTTGAATCCCCTCTCTATTTCTTATTATTTCCAGTAGTGAAAATCCAAATAAAGAAAATGCATAACTATTTTTAAGAAGAAATACACAATTGTTTTCACATAGAACGTTTTTTAAAGCATAGTTTAAAACTCAGTCCCCTCTTAGAGTATTTTTAGTCTCTTGAGAATGTTCCAGATCGCTGACTCAGTAAGCCCAGGCTCTTAAAAATGCGTGTTTTTAAACTCCACAATGTAACATTGTCTAAGCTCCCTGTCATTTGAGTCTGAGCGTCCAGTCTGCAGTCTGCCTTGGTTTCCTAGGGGCTGTTCTCAGCCTTTCTGAACATCTAACACCCCCTAACTCAAATGTGATGATAGGGCAAGTTCTTAGCATAGCACAGGGAAAAGGGGACCAGTGGTGGCATGTGAAAAAACAGAGAGTTACTGTGTTTATGGCAGTCAGAGCCAAAAGAGCTCCTGAGCTTCTGAAAGTTAGCATCCTCCCTTTGCAGAAGGAGAAATGAAATTCCAGGGAGAAGAGGTATTTGCCTGAGATCTCACACATCCCATTTGCTTTCCCCTCCTTCAGCCACCCCCACGCAAGGGAGTGGATGGTTTACTTCACCGTTGATTTGGCATAGCTCCTAATCCACTTTCCTTTGATCCACTTAGGTGTGGTCATGGTATTCGGATTGGCTTGCTAACGTACAATGAATACTTTAGGAGTTGGTAGGCAGAGAGTGTCACCAGTATTTCCAAATATGAACTATATTACATTAATAAAACTACCTCAGTGATCTTCTATGGGCTATTTAAAAAAA